>NW_024412152.1:0-300000 GCF_016920715.1 Anopheles arabiensis
GATATAAAATGCATGCGTATTCAGGATGACCATCGAACAACTTCAGAACACATATAAAATGCATGCAATGTATTCAGGATGGCCATCGAACAACTTCAGAACACATATAAAATGCATGCAATGTATCAGAACACATTTAAAATGCATGCAATGTATTCAGGATGACCATAACAACTTCACAACAGATATAAAATGCATGCAATGTATTCAGGATGACCATCGAACAACTTCAGAACACATATAAAATGCATGCAATGTATTCAGGATGACCATCGAACAACTTCAGAAAACACATATAAAATGCATGCAATGTATTCAGGATGACCATCGAACAACTTCAGAACACATATAAAATGCATGCAATGTATTCAGGATGACCATCGAACAACTTCAAAACAAATATAAAATGCATGCAATGTATTCAGGATGGCCATCGAACAACTTCAGAACACATATAAAATGCATGCAATGTATTCAGTATGACCATAGAACAACTTCACAACACATATAAATTGCATGCAATGTATTCAGGAAGACCGTCGAACAACTTCAGAACACATATAAATTGCATGCAATGTATTCAGGATGACCATAGAACAACTTCAGAACACATATAAAATGCATGCAATGTATTCAGGATGACCATCGAACAACTTCAGAACAAATATAAATTGCATGCAATGTATTCAGGATGACCATCGAACAACTTCAGAACACATATAAAATGCATGCAATGTATTCAGGATGACCATCGAACAACTTCAGAACACATATAAAATGCATGCAATGTATTCATGACCATCGAACAACTTCAGAACACATATAAAATGCATGCAATGTATTCAGGATGACCATCGAACTACTTCAGAACACATATAAAATGCATGCAATGTATTCAGGATGACCATCGAACAACTTCAGAACACATATCCATTGCATGCAATGTATTCAGGATGACCATAGAACAACTTCAGAACACAAATAAAATGCATGCAATGTATTCAGGATGACCATAGAACAACTTCAGAACACATATAAAATGCATGCAATGTATTCAGGATGACCATAGAACAACTTCACAACACATATAAATTGCATGCAATGTATTCAGGAAGACCGTCGAACAACTTCAGAACACATATAAATTGCATGCAATGTATTCAGGATGACCATCGAACAACTTCAGAACACATATAAAATGCATGCAATGTATTCTGGATGACCATCGAACAACTTCAGAAAACACATATAAAATGCATGCAATGTATTCAGGATGACCATCGAACAACTTCAGAACACATATAAAATGCATGCAATGTATTCAGGATGACCATAGAACAACTTCACAACACATATAAATTGCATGCAATGTATTCAGGAAGACCGTCGAACAACTTCAGAACACATATAAATTGCATGCAATGTATTCAGGATGACCATAGAACAACTTCACAACACATATAAAATGCATGCAATGTATTCAGGATGGCCATCGAACAACTTCAGAACACATATAAAATGCATGCAATGTATTCAGGATGACCATAGAACAACTTCAGAATACATATAAAATGCATGCAATGTATTCAGGATGACCATAGAACAACTTCAGAACACATATAAAATGCATGCAATGTATTCAGTATGACCATCGAACAACTTCAGAACACATATAAAATGCATGCAATGTATTCAGGATGACCATAGAACAACTTCAGAACACATATAAAATGCATGCAATGTATTCAGGATGACCATCGAACAACTTCAGAACACATATCCATTGCATGCAATGTATTCAGGATGACCATAGAACAACTTCAGAACACATATAAAATGCATGCAATGTATTCAGGATGGCCATCGAACAACTTCAGAACACATATAAAATGCATGCAATGTATTCAGTATGACCATAGAACAACTTCACAACACATATAAATTGCATGCAATGTATTCAGGAAGACCGTCGAACAACTTCAGAACACATATAAATTGCATGCAATGTATTCAGGATGACCATCGAACAACTTCAGAACACATATAAAATGCATGCAATGTATTCAGGATGATTATCGAACAACTTCAGAAAACACATATAAAATGCATGCAATGTATTCAGGATGACCATCGAACAACTTCAGAACACATATAAAATGCATGCAATGTATTCAGTATGACCATAGAACAACTTCACAACACATATAAATTGCATGCAATGTATTCAGGAAGACCGTCGAACAACTTCAGAACACATATAAATTGCATGCAATGTATTCAGGATGACCATCGAACAACTTCAGAACACATATAAAATGCATGCAATGTATTCAGGATTGCCATCGAACAACTTCAGAACACATATAAAATGCATGCAATGTATTCAGTATGACCATAGAACTACTTCACAACACATATAAAATGCATGCAATGTATTCGGATGACCATCGAACAACTTCAGAACACATATCCATTGCATGCAATGTATTCAGGATGACCATAGAACAACTTCAGAACACAAATAAAATGCATGCAATGTATTCAGTATGACCATAGAACAACTTCAGAACACATATAAAATGCATGCAATGTATTCAGGAAGACCATCGAACAACTTCAGAACACATATAAAATGTATGCAATGTATTCAAGATGATTATCGAACAACTTCAGAACACATAATCATTGCATGCAATGTATTCAGGATGACCATAGAACAACTTCAGAACACATATAAAATGCATGCAATGTATTCAGGATGACCATAGAACAACTTCAGAACATATATAAAATGCATGCAATGTATTCAGGATGACCATCGAACAACTTTAGAACACATATAAAATGCATGCAATGTATTCAGGATGACCATCGAACAACTTCAGAACACATATAAAATGCATGCAATGTATTCAGGATGACCATCGAACAACTTCAGAACACATATAAAATGCATGCAATGTATTCAGGATGACCATCGAACAACTTCAGAACACATATCAATTGCATGTAATGTATTCAGGATGACCATCGAACAACTTCAGAACACATATAAAATGCATGCAATGTATTCAGGATGACCATCGAACAACTTCAGAACACATATAAAATGCATGCAATGTATTCAGGATGACCATCGAACAACTTCAGAACACATATCAATTGCATGCAATGTATTCAGGAAGACCATCGAACAACTTCAGAACACATATCAATTGCATGCAATGTATTCAGGATGACCATCGAACAACTTCAGAACACATATCAATTGCATGCAATGTATTCAGGATGACCATCGAACAACTTCAGAACACATATCAATTGCATGCAATGTATTCAGGATGACCATCGAACAACTTCAGAACACATATAAAATGCATGCAATGTATTCAGGATGACCATCGAACAACTTCAGAACACATATAAAATGCATGCAATGTATTCAGGATGACCATCGAACAACTTCACAACAGATATAAAATGCATGCAATGTATTCAGGATGACCATAGAACAACTTAACAACAGATATAAAATGCATCCAATGTATTCAGGATGACCATAGAACAACTTCACAACACATATAAAATGCATGCAATGTATTCAGGATGACCATCGAACAACTTCAGAACACATATAAAATGCATGCAATGTATTCAGGATGACCATCGAACAACTTCAGAACACATATCAATTGCATGCAATGTATTCAGGATGACCATCGAACAACTTCAGAACATATATAAATTGCATGCAATGTATTCAGGATGACCATCGAACAACTTCAGAACACATATAAAATGCATGCAATGTATTCAGTATGACCATAAAACAACTTCACAACACATATAAAATGCATGCAATGTATTCAGTATGAGCATAGAACAACTTCAGAACACATATAAAATGCATGCAATGTATTCAGGATGACCATCGAACAGTAGATCTACTGTACATGTATGACCATGTAGCTGTGAAGCGTTTGACAGCCAAGGTACTCACAGCACAGGTGGGTATCGAACATCACAGACAGAATCAACTGACATGTTCGACTCGACGTTTTTCTTGTTTGTTTGTGTCTGACAGTGCACCTCCATATGATTATATGAGTTTGTTCGTGTCGGATGTCGTGTTCGATTGCTGCTAGAGCGCCGCCTAAAGCTGGCTCTACACGCTGCATTTATGTATGCGGCTACAAATGACAGCTACAAATTTCCATTGTTCTCGATCTGTCAGCTCGTCGCCGCTCGTAACCCGATGTATGCGGGTTACGAGCGGCGACAAGTGACATATCTTCCACCTGCTATGTTTACATTACTGTTTCCAAGTGTTGAAGGGAGGGATGATCATCGAATTCAATTTTTAAATTTGAGTGAAATAAAATTTAAAATTACGTGCTTATTTAAGTTACTGATAAAATAAATACAAATTACTAAAAATATTTTATGTAATGTTTTATTTGAGGGCAATAATAATATTGAGAATAAAATGAGGCTTTAATAAACGTATACGAAAAAAAAAGTTGGATACATTATGTGGGGATTTGTTGGTATTGTGTTTGGAGATTCCTTGGAAGTTTTCAGGCGGACAATTTCGAATAGCAGTCAACCACGCCAGCACTTAACAATGGAAGGAGCTAAAACCGCCCAAAAATCGAATAAAAATGTAAGTTACACCTTTTCTCATAGAATGACACACTAAATTATTGGTTGTTTTATTATTTTAGCCTATTCAAGATGAGGAAAAAGTCATAGAATTGATCAATTTGGTGAAAACTTATCCGTGCATCTGGTTAGATACTGATCGCCAGTATAAAAATAACGAAATAAGGCATCAAGCCTGGCAACAGATAGCATCCGTGCTGGAGGAGGATCCACAGTGCGTTCATGCTAAATGGAGGAATTTAATGAATTCCTACCGGCGGACAAAAAAGGAGATCGCTTTGAGTCAGACAACAGGTTCCGGTGAGTAAATTTAGCTATTTTATTACTTAATATTTGTTAAGATCGTTTCTATTGTATAAATATTCAGGTTCCAGCGAGCTATTGAAGGAAGTTTGGTATGCCTACGAGCATATGTCGTTTCTACATGAAACGACAGCTCCACGTCGTACAATCAATACTGTAAGTAGACAGTGTTTATGTATCGTTTTGTGGAGGAGTAAATTAATATAGCGTTTCTGTTCTCATGTCAGGCAAATCTTGAAGGAACTTCTCGGGAACCTGTTGTTATCTCGACCGCTCCTGCAACCGCCGCTTCATGCAGTTCAACTGCCTCAACAACAGCCACGACAACTGCCACAACATCCTCCACTGGCTCCTCTAGTGGCATGCTAGAGGGTCGCACAGCGTCCAAAGGACGCAAAAGAAAATTTAGTGAAACGACTCGATCAAGTCAGATTAGCGAATGCGACAGCCATTCAAAGCATTGCTAATACTGCTACTGCTGCTGCACCTTGCACTAAAGCCAGGGCTCTGGGCAACTTTGTAGAGGCACAAGTTGCCTTCGAAGATAAACATCCAGAGTTCTGTGCTAAACTGATCAGGTCCATAACGACGGTCATGAATGATCAAATTGATCAATTTTATGTGGACCAACATGCCTCCCTCGATGCATGATCATGCATATCTGTAGGATTAAAATTTAAGTGTTATCATAGTTTAAGTGTTTGTTGGATGTATTGTTAAGATAGTTTAAGTGTTTTTGGAATTAATGAATTTTATGAATTACTGAATTGAGCATTGTAATTATTTTCCATGAACTGTGAAAATCCGAAATTTCTGTTTTTACTGTCCGAGGAGTAACGGTCCAAAAAGGCCGTATTGCTTAAGATAATTCCTGTTTATAAAAAAAACTTATTCGTATCATTCATAGTAATAATGATATTTATTTTGTATGTACGCCTACGCCTTACATTTCATGTTTGCATCGGTTTAGCATAACGATAGGAACTTTATTAGTTTCAGTTATTCTTCCTTGGTTTTTCAGATTGTATGCACACATTGAGTTAATTGCCATGTAAAGAATTCTACTATTCTTTAAAAAATAATATTAGTATATAGTTCACCACAGTTAGCTTTTAACTTGCGAGGCTTGTCTCAAGTAAACGGTGCCTTTATTTATAAAGAATGCTACAAATCACAAACAAATGATTTTTATTTCCACGAAAGGAAAATATAAAACGTGTTACGAAAAATAGGAAACATTCATAAAGATTTCGCAATGCACACAAAAATCAAATACAAATTTGCTTTCGCTTAATACCATAATTCTAATTAGTACGTGGTGGTTTATATGCTTCCGAAAATTACACAACTCTGCGCGGTTGCAGTAAATCAAATGGTAATGGATCATTAAACTTTAAATGTCGTGCTAAGTGTAATCGCATGTTTTGCAACACTCTAGACGGCCTCAACGGAACGTGTCGAAGAGGTAACATTGTAGTAGGGTCAACGTTAGACTCTTGAGAGGAAGAGGATCTAGATGCCGTATTTCTTGTGGGTGCAAGAAGAGTTGTATTATAATTCCAAAGCAAGTGCCGACGTCTAAAGTTGTGTAGATGAATTGTTGCCAGAACGATTTTTTCAGCTACTTGTGGTTCTAATTCCATTGGTTTTGCTAAAACTCGCCAGACCTTTACATCAATGCCAAAACCTTTTTCTACCGTTCGACGAGCTCGCGAATGTCTGTAGTTAAAGTGGCGTTCTATTGAGTTTGCGGTATGCATTCCAGCAAAAGGCCGGAGACAATATTCTTTCAATGCAAACGCTTGATCACCCAAAAAAAAATAGGGAACCTCGATCTCGTAAGGAACTTGTAAAATTTCAGGAGAGGGTATATTTAGCTCCCGGTTCTCCAGTTTCTGGTATATAGCACTGTTTGCTAACACTCCACCATCAGAAATTCGACCCTGGCAACCGACGTCAGCAAATATAAAATTTGAATTAGCATCCACTATGCCTAGCAAAACAATGCTGAAAGTGCTTTTATAGTTGAAAAACTGGCTCCCGCTATTAGCTGGTTGTTTTAAGGTGACATGTTCTCCATCAATGGCACCAATTACATGAGGAAAATTCCATTTTTCCTCGAATCCTTTGAAATCTTCAACCATTCTGTAGCAGTAGACGGCAACTGTAAAGAAAAGTTATTTGAAAAAATATTATTAAACAACGTTTTGTTCTTCTTCTTCTATTTGGCGTAACGTCCTACGCGGACATGCCGGCCTATATACAGGCTTTCGGGACTTAATTCATTACCACGTAGTCGGTCAAATCCTAGCTTCGGGGGGACGGTCCGTTCTAGGTTTGAACCCATGGCGGATATGTTATTGAGTCCTTCGAGTTGACGACTGTACCAGGACCGCCCCGTTATGTTATAATCATTACAATAACTCATACATATTCGCGGATATTATTGAATACGTTTGTAGCGGTGGCTTACGTCCCGACACTCATTTTCGTGACTTACTAGATAGTTGCTTTAAATTATTGCTATACCGCGACATTGGAAAAACGGGCACGAGAAATGTGTTGCCTTCCCTAGAATTTCTTGTGAACACCGTACATTCCCGCTACGAACAGATTCAATGATACTAGCCATTATCACTGTTATAAACTATGTATTAAAACGATTAAATCCCTCTGTTTGTATGACAACCTAAAACATTAGTGTTCAGTTCCTTTCTTTCATTTGTTTCGTACACAAAGAGGTACACGCGTTCTTATATAAACGACACATGAACTTATACAATACAACTTAGACGTTATTCTAACATTTAAAATACAAAAACAAAACATTCCCGCCGTTCCCTTCGCGTGTGATTTCTGCTTTTGCCAGTTGTCAAATGCCGGCGTGTTCGCGGGTCAACCCCGTTGACCGCGCAAACGATGACCCGGATGGATTGCACAAACACATTGACCAATGACCGCTTACGCGTCAATGGTGAGTTACCAGTATCAAACCATCTCGTCCACGTTAGCCTACAACATTAATGCCCATGAAGGGATATGCGGTTATGTTAGCAATAATAGTAGAAACATCCAATCCAGACTGATCAAATTTTAAATGAAAGTTCCCCAGCACGTTGGAACGAACATTGGGAAAATTAACTGTGCTATAAGACAAAGTTCGTTCCTATTTTTATGGTTAGTTAGTAAAAAAAGATTGTCCAGTGAACCTTACGTTTAACTGAGTTTTGTATTTTTAGTAGGGTACAATCTCAATGTGCAATAGTTTTTATATTCAAAAACGTTTTGACATAAATTGATTTCCGTCAATATAATTTTTATACTATGAATTCAGTCATTTCTAGCATAAACCTACGCCAAAAAAATTAAATAATTAAGCTTTTTGCGTGTTCTCAAGGTTTTAATGTTGCAGCCATTTGTTTTACATCGAACATGGTCAGGGCTGTGTGGATTGATGGACAAACTATTCATAGACTTAACAATAGAAAAAGCACTATTCATTCTTTAAAAAATATATAATACAGGGTTTGTTGGTAACTACGGCAACGCAAACAACAAGCTGTTGTGTAAAACGCAACATGGTTGCGGCAAATAGTTTAGTGCTCTATAAAAATCTGACACAGCCCACGCGCAGACTATATAGATTTAAGTATTAACACTCGTTTACCCCATTCTTTTCGACACATGTAAGCTAAGCTAGTTTTTAACGTATAAGTGACAAGGACCTGACGTACGCCTTCGGCTTTCTTTAAAGCTGCCCTTAAACGAAGGGCTCTGTATCGTTATCTTCGTTTCTCTTCGTTAACTCACCGACCTAGACGGATGCAGTGCGTGCTCGTCCTAAGTACACTACAAGTTAGCGTTGAATGATTTGCCAAAACGGCTTATAATGTGCCTGCCTTATAATATATATCTACATTTTACTTGGCCATGACATTCAAAATCGTCACCCCGAACTCATTCACACCAAACTTACAACACGCTCAGCCACAGCCACGTGCGCAGCCACACTGCAGTAACAGTCAGCAATGTCACAGTTGTCAGCAATAATCGACCGAACCAGCCAGCCGACGACTAGCCAAGTTGTCAGCAATTAGTTCAGATCTGGTTTAGGACTCCATGAGTAAGGAATACATTTTTTTTTTTTTGAAAAACTAGTTTTCTCGCTGGTGTCTTTAATTATTTTGTTCTTTCAATTAAAAACTGATTGAATTGATACAAACTGACTGTCTATTGTTTTAAATTACTGATGATGATTATGGATCGAAATAAGTTAAAATAATAAATTCAGTAGGCGACAAATCATATATAAGCACATTTGGGATGTTGAAATAAGAAAATGCAATTATGTAGGTTTATTATATTGATACCAAGTAGACGTCCAGTTTACAAGCTGTAGAAAGAGGCAAACTTAAAGTAAACGCTAAATTACTGTGATATATCACTTTGTTTCAAAATGAACAGTCGCCTGTTCGTTGGCCTTAACAAGCATAGCAATCAGATTTATTTGATGTATTTGATAAATTGATCAGATATAATAAAAACGAATTAAAATAATGGGTGTTCTTGTGTGGCTTATTTAGAATTAGTTATTAATTTATTTAGCAAGCACTGACGCAATAAAAGGCCAATTTATTATTATTATTATTATTATTATTATTATTGTTATTATTATTATTATTATTATTATTATTATTATTATTATTATTATTATTATTATTATTATTATTATTATTATTATTATTATTATTATTATTATTATTATTATTATTATTATTATTATAAGTAAGAGGAGAGTATTAGTATGGAACTGTTATCATATTAAATCAGTGAAATAATACCTTAACGTATTCCTTCAATTCATTTATTATGTGTGTACAAACATCACGCACAATAAGGGATACGGAACTGCTAGAAACCTAAAACAAATGGTAATATTATTATCATTTTATATCGTTCAAATATTGCATAAAACTTACCCTAAACAAAAAAGCAAGAGATTCATATGAGTCTCCCGAAGCTAAAAAGCGAAGCCCGATGCATAATCGTTGCTTCGGGCAGATCGAAGGTCGCATCGTTGTATCTTGTCGCTCAATTTTTGGACCAATCCGATTTAAAAGATAGTAAAATTCTTCGCGATTCACACGTAGAAAACTTTCTAGCCGGTTGTTTGGTCTTTCGCCATCTATCGCCCTAAACAGCCGGGTCCAAACGCTTTCCCTCTCAAGAAATAGATCGGTCATCCAGCAGCGCCGTGCATTTTCCTCTTGCTGCAGTTCTTCGTCTTCCTCTTCTATGAGTATCAACATGAGAGTAGCCACTTCAGCCTACTTCAGCTACATCGTGTAGCTACATTTGACAAATAGAACAAAAGAAAATGTGTAGCTGTCATTTGTAGTCGCATACATGAATGCAGCGTGTAGAGCCAGCTTTAGGCGGCGCTCTAGCAGCAATCGAACACGACATCCGACACGAACAAACCCATATAATCATATGGAGGTGCACTGTCAGACACAAACAAACAAACAAGAAAAACGTCGAGTCGAACATGTCAGTTGATTCTGTCTGTGATGTTCGATACCCACCTGTGCTGTGAGTACCTTGGCTGTCAAACGCTTCACAGCTACAGTAGATAGAATTCAATTCGGGACATTTTTAAGTTTGTTTACGTAGTTTGTCTCTTTTTCTTCTTAAAATTGCGTGCAAAATATTTAAAATAGCTATCAATAATTATTGTTAAACTTTTCAATCAATTATAACATCAAATATAAAGGATTGAAACGTATTAAACTATTGTGTGTACATAATCCATGTGTATGCACTGTATGTGTTTTGGCATGGACGTTTGTTTACATTTTTCAATATTAAATTTGAATGATTTCTATGTTATTATAGATGTGAATAACTAGTAAATTATGAGTTGAATCTTCCCCCCTGTAGGTGGATATTCGTTTAAACTATGAAAATGACGAAAAGAAAGGCGTATTGCAGTGCATCATGACAGGTCTATAAGACATCGAACAGCTGACAGAGCACCTATCGAACAGAGTCGTGTTTGTTTGTCTCGTTCGATTGGTCCCAGAGCGCCGCCTTAGGCGAAAAGAAAGGCGTATTGCAGTGCATCATGACAGGTCGAGCGCAGCCTATGCGCTCTGGCACCACTCGAACACGACAACCGACTCGAACAAACCCATATAATCATATGGAGGTGCACCAAGGTGGATTTAAAAATATCAGGTGGTGGACTCTAGTGCATTTTGACAATTCGTCACTTGACGTAAGGTCCCCAGGATTCAAACTTTGTTTACATAATTAAATTTGTTCATATAATTTATCTACCCCATTTTTTCGAATAAACATTCTTTAAAAATATATTTTGAACTTTGGGAGTTCTTATTTCTCAGGTCTCGTAGTACAGTCGTCAACTCGTACGACTTAACAACATGCCCGTCATGAGTTCAAGCCCCAAATAGACCGCGCCGCCATACGTAGGACTGACTATCCTGCTATGTGGGGAATCAATTAGTCGCTGAAAGCCAAGCCCACAAGTGGGTAGAGGCAGGCCTTGACCGGCATCGGTTGTTGAGCCAAAGAAGAAGAAGAGTTCTTATTTAACATTGAAACATACATTAAAGTGTGTTATTTTGTGTTATTCTGTAAATTTATTCTAGAATTCTTTGTGTTTTCGACATTTTTGATGATAAAAATTAAGAAATCATTATTTTTTTTTTCAATTTTTACCTTAATTCCTCATTATCTACGAGCCGCATGGACAATTTACTTGAGATTAGAACTCATGCTAGCATGATTTTAAATTTCGTGCATAAACAAATCATCAAATCTTTTGTTAATATATTACGTTTTTTCGATAAAATCAATGGACACACTAAAATGTCTTATAATAACAAAGAAATCTGTTATATTTGCTAAGCTTTGTGTGCGGAAACCAATGGTCAACGGTTTTAAAATGACGTAAGTCCCTCAACTATGGCGACCCCCCAAAGGCCCTAATCCACTACCTGATATTTTTAATCCACCTTGGTGAAGGACCCGCGGCCAAAGCTAGACATTCCAATTTGCTTTTGACAGCAGAGTGACCAGAATATCTGAACCGATATATCTGTATTCCTACCGATTTTTTATATGCCTACCGATTCACAGATGACCGCCCTAAAACTACCGATTTTCCATTTATCCTACCGAAATCACAGAAATTTGATTTTTCAGTCTTTTGCTATGCTATGCTCATTTGTTACTCATCGCGCTGATGCACGTTTGAAACCTGGCACTTGAAAAATGTAACATGCGTTGGGTATTCAAAATTGTATCCGTTAAAATTTAATGTTCATAATAAGTAGAAAATGTCAGTTGTGTGGATTCCGAGAATTGCTCGTCAAAGAAAATCATTTAAATTTGAAATTAAATCTCGCTGTCAGTGGTTAAAGTTTTAAAAAATTATCGTTAAAATAATTGATCAAATTTAAATTGTCGCGTTAGTGCAGTCTCAACAGTGCTCCTGCCGAAATCTGAAAACATAGTCTGGCCACTCTGGCCCGCAGGGCAAAAGCTCGCTCGAAAGGTCAAAAACCGTGGCAAAACGTCAAAAAAGACCGTCGCAAGCGCCTCCAAATCGTTGCGATTTTCCCTCGCTGGCGACGTCGTTTTTAAGTACTTGTGACGTCGGTTTTGACGTTTTGCGACGGTTTTACGACGGTGGCCGCCTACCGTCCAAATAGACATACAGTGACAACGTTGCGCGCGACGACTTCGCGCGCGAAAAAAGTAGCTCAATTTTGCAAACAGAGCTACTCGTCGCGCGCGACAATTTGCTTCATCCTAAATAATCGAATTATCTAGTTTTTTCAAAAGACAGATTAATGCCAAACGCAAAAAATAGATTTGAACACATTTTAACCTATTTTTGTCTGTTTTCAAATAAAAAAACAAGTTGGTTGACTGAGTCAAATGAGCTACTTTGATCTACACCGAGTGAAATTTTGAGCTATTTTTCGTCGCGCGCGACGTTGCCGCTCTATGTCTATTTGGACGGTTAGCATGTGGGCAAAGTGACCAGAAATACCGATGTCTAGGGAAAGTGTAGAGTTTGAAGGAAAAAATCTAATTTTTTTTTATCATTGAACTATAACACTCAGCCAAACAATCAAAACAATCAAATTAATCAAACTGCTGCGGCCCTAAGCGGTCGCGTGGAGCCCCGAGAAAAAGAACTGGGGAAAAAAAATTAGCATCTAGTCCTTCTTTGGCTTAGAATTCCTAGTAAAATTTTCAGAGCGACACTTCAAAAAGAACTTCATTTGTGTGACCGCTGAACCAAATCTAATCCATCTCCTAGATAAAGGATGCATATTCTCGTGAGATGGAACTTTCATTTTGCGCATTAGCGCAACCAAAACCCCCCCACCCCCCGTTGAACACTTCTTTCGCTTTCATTTCTTTTAACTCAGTTAAGTTTCGAGTTTTAATCTACCGAAAACTACCGATGAAATTTTGATGCGCCTACCAAAACCGCCAAAATAATCTGGCCACACTGTTTGACAGTGGGGAGAATTCACAGACAGAAAAAAATAATTTTTTTTTTCATAAATAGGCTGTTTTGCTCCGTATTCCCTTTGTTTGATCTCTTTCATGTGAATTTTGATTGTTTATTTTCTCTTTTTGTGTGTGTGCTATATCGTTGCTCCATGTGGCCACCGCTTACCCGGCGCTAAAGCACCAATCGAACACGAAATCGAACATGAAAAATGTATGGGATTTGACATGTTTGTCTTGTTTGTTTGTTTGTGGCTGACAGTGCACCTCCAAGGTGGATTACAAATAACAGGTCGTGGATTAGGGCCTTTGGGGGGTCGCCATAGTTGAGGGACTTTACGTCATTTTAGAACCGTTGACCATTGGTTTCCGCACACAAAGCTTAGCAAATATAACAGATTTCTTTGTTATTATGTGCAGTTTAGTGTGTCTATTGATTTTATCGAAAAAACGTAATATATTAACAAAAGATTTGATGATTTGTTTATGCACGAAATTTAAAATCATGCTAGCATGAGTTCTAATCTCAAGTAAATTGTCCATGCGGCTCGTAGATAATGAGGAATTAAGGTAAAAATTGAAAAAAATAATGATTTCTTAATTTTTATCATCAAAATGTCGAAAACACAAAGAATTCTAGAATAAATTCATAGAATAACACAAAATAACACACTTTAATGTATGTTTCAATGCATTTTGACAATTCGTCACTTGACGTAAGGTCCCCAGGATTCAAACTTTGTTTACATTAATTAAATTTGTTCATATAATTTATCTACCCCATTTTTTCGAATAAATATTCTTTAAAAATATATTTTGGACTTTGTGAGTTCTTATTTAACATTGAAACATACATTAAAGTGTGTTATTTTGTGTTATTCTGTGAATTTATTCTAGAATTCTTTGTGTTTTCGACATTTTTGATGATAAAAATTAAGAAATCATTATTTTTTTTCAATTTTTACCTTAATTCCTCATTATCTACGAGCCGCATGGACAATTTACTTGAGATTAGAACTCATGCTAGCATGATTTTAAATTTCGTGCATAAACAAATCATCAAATCTTTTGTTAATATATTACGTTTTTCGATAAAATCAATAGACACACTAAACTGCACATAATAACAAAGAAATCTGTTATATTTGCTAAGCTTTGTGTGCGGAAACCAATAGTAAACGGTTCTAAAATGACGTAAAGTCCCTCAACTATGGCGACCCCCAAAGGCCCTAATCCACCACCTGATATTTTTAATCCACCTTGGTTTGTTCGTGACGGATGTCGTGTTCGATTGCTGCTAGAGCGCCGCCTAAAGCTGGCCCTACACGCTGCATTCATGTATGCGACTACAAATGACAGCTACACATTTTCTTTTGTTCTATTTGTCAAATGTAGCTACACGATGTAGCTATCGTTTGGGAGCTTCTCAATCCGTGTATGTTCAGCTCAAGGTGGATTTAAAAATATCAGGTGGTGTACTCTAGTGCATTTTGACAATTCGTCACTTGACGTAAGGTCCCCAGGATTCAAACTTTGTTTACATTAATTAAATTTGTTCATATAATTTATCTACCCCATTTTTTCGAATAAATATTCTTTAAAAATATATTTTGGACTTTGTGAGTTCTTATTTAACATTGAAACATACATTAAAGTGTGTTATTTTGTGTTATTCTGTGAATTTATTCTAGAATTCTTTGTGTTTTCGACATTTTTGATGATAAAAATTAAGAAATCATTATTTTTTTCAATTTTTACCTTAATTCCTCATTATCTACGAGCCGCATGGACAATTTACTTGAGATTAGAACTCATGCTAGCATGATTTTAAATTTCGTGCATAAACAAATCATCAAATCTTTTGTTAATATATTACGTTTTTCGATAAAATCAATAGACACACAAAAATACACATAATAACAAAGAAATCTGTTATATTTGCTAAGCTTTGTGTGCGGAAACCAATGGTCAACGGTTCTAAAATGACGTAAAGTCCCTCAACTATGGCGACCCCCCAAAGGCCCTAATCCACCACCTGATATTTTTAATCCACCTTGGTTTGTTCGTGACGGATGTCGTGTTCGATTGCTGCTAGAGCGCCGCCTAAAGCTGGCCCTACACGCTGCATTCATGTATGCGACTACAAATGACAGCTACACATTTTCTTTTGTTCTATTTGTCAAATGTAGCTACACGATGTAGCTATCGTATGGGAGCTTTTCAATCCGTGTATGTTCAGCTCAAGGTGGATTTAAAAATATCAGATGGTGTACTCTAGTGCATTTTGACAATTCGTCACTTGACGTAAGGTCCCCAGGATTCAAACTTTGTTTACATTAATTAAATTTGTTCATATAATTTATCTACCCCATTTTTTCGAATAAATATTCTTTAAAAATATATTTTAGACTTTGTGAGTGCTTATTTAACATTGAAACATACATTAAAGTGTGTTATTTTGTGTTATTCTGTGAATTTATTCTAGAATTCTTTGTGTTTTCGACATTTTTGATGATAAAAATTAAGAAATCATTATTTTTTTCAATTTTTACCTTAATTCCTCATTATCTACGAGCCGCATGGACAATTTACTTGAGATTAGAACTCATGCTAGCATGATTTTAAATTTCGTGCATAAACAAATCATCAAATCTTTTGTTAATATATTACGTTTTTCGATAAAATCAATAGACACACAAAAATACACATAATAACAAAGAAATCTGTTATATTTGCTAAGCTTTGTGTGCGGAAACCAATGGTCAACGGTTCTAAAATGACGTAAAGTCCCTCAACTATGGCGACCCCCCAAAGGCCCTAATCCACCACCTGATATTTTTAATCCACCTTGGTTTGTTCGTGACGGATGTCGTGTTCGATTGCTGCTAGAGCGCCGCCTAAAGCTGGCCCTACACGCTGCATTCATGTATGCGACTACAAATGACAGCTACACATTTTCTTTTGTTCTATTTGTCAAATGTAGCTACACGATGTAGCTATCGTATGGGAGCTTTTCAATCCGTGTATGTTCAGCTCAAGGTGGATTTAAAAATATCAGATGGTGTACTCTAGTGCATTTTGACAATTCGTCACTTGACGTAAGGTCCCCAGGATTCAAACTTTGTTTACATTAATTAAATTTGTTCATATAATTTATCTACCCCATTTTTTCGAATAAATATTCTTTAAAAATATATTTTGGACTTTGTGAGTTCTTATTTAACATTGAAACATACATTAAAGTGTGTTATTTTGTGTTATTCTGTGAATTTATTCTAGAATTCTTTGTGTTTTCGACATTTTTGATGATAAAAATTAAGAAATCATTATTTTTTTCAATTTTTACCTTAATTCCTCATTATCTACGAGCCGCATGGACAATTTACTTGAGATTAGAACTCATGCTAGCATGATTTTAAATTTCGTGCATAAACAAATCATCAAATCTTTTGTTAATATATTACGTTTTTTCGATAAAATCAATAGACACACTAAAATGCACATAATAACAAAGAAATCTGTTATATTTGCTAAGCTTTGTGTGCGGAAACCAATGGTCAACGGTTCTAAAATGACGTAAAGTCCCTCAACTATGGCGACCCCCCAAAGGCCCTAATCCACCACCTGATATTTTTAATCCACCTTGGTTTGTTCGTGACGGATGTCGTGTTCGATTGCTGCTAGAGCGCCGCCTAAAGCTGGCCCTACACGCTGCATTCATGTATGCGACTACAAATGACAGCTACACATTTTCTTTTGTTCTATTTGTCAAATGTAGCTACACGATGTAGCTATCGTATGGGAGCTTTTCAATCCGTGTATGTTCAGCTCAAGGTGGATTTAAAAATATCAGATGGTGTACTCTAGTGCATTTTGACAATTCGTCACTTGACGTAAGGTCCCCAGGATTCAAACTTTGTTTACATTAATTAAATTTGTTCATATAATTTATCTACCCCATTTTTTCGAATAAATATTCTTTAAAAATATATTTTAGACTTTGTGAGTTCTTATTTAACATTGAAACATACATTAAAGTGTGTTATTTTGTGTTATTCTGTGAATTTATTCTAGAATTCTTTGTGTTTTCGACATTTTTGATGATAAAAATTAAGAAATCATTATTTTTTTCAATTTTTACCTTAATTCCTCATTATCTACGAGCCGCATGGACAATTTACTTGAGATTAGAACTCATGCTAGCATGATTTTAAATTTCGTGCATAAACAAATCATCAAATCTTTTGTTAATATATTACGTTTTTCGATAAAATCAATAGACACACAAAAATACACATAATAACAAAGAAATCTGTTATATTTGCTAAGCTTTGTGTGCGGAAACCAATGGTCAACGGTTCTAAAATGACGTAAAGTCCCTCAACTATGGCGACCCCCCAAAGGCCCTAATCCACCACCTGATATTTTTAATCCACCTTGGTGAAGGACCCGCGGCCAAAGCTAGACATTCCAATTTGCTTTTGACAGCAGAGTGACCAGAATATCTGAACCGATATATCTGTATTCCTACCGATTTTTTATATGCCTACCGATTCACAGATGACCGCCCTAAAACTACCGATTTTCCATTTATCCTGCCGAAATCACAGAAATTTGATTTTTCAGTCTTTTGCTATGCTATGCTCATTTGTTACTCATCGCGCTGATGCACGTTTGAAACCTGGCACTTGAAAAATGTAACATGCGTTGGGTATCCAAAATTGTATCCGTTAAAATTTAATGTTCATAATAAGTAGAAAATGTCAGTTGTGTGGATTCCGAGAATTGCTCGTCAAAGAAAATCATTTAAATTTGAAATTGAATCTCGCTGTCAGTGGTTAAAGTTTTAAAAAAATTATCGTTAAAATAATTGATCAAATTTAAATTGTCGCGTCAGTGCAGTCTCAACAGTGCTCCTGCCGAAATCTGAAAACATAGTCTGGCCACTCTGGCCCGCAGGGCAAAAGCTCGCTCGAAAGGTCAAAAACCGTGGCAAAACGTCAAAAAAGACCGTCGCAAGCGCCTCCAAATCGTTGCGATTTTCCCTCGCTGGCGACGTCGTTTTTAAGTACTTGTGACGTCGGTTTTGACGTTTTGCGACGGTTTTACGACGGTGGCCGCCTACCGTCCAAATAGACATACAGTGACAACGTTGCGCGCGACGACTTCGCGCGCGAAAAAAGTAGCTCAATTTTGCAAACAGAGCTACTCGTCGCGCGCGACAATTTGCTTCATCCTAAATAATCGAATTATCTAGTTTTTCAAAAGACAGATTAATGCCAAACGCAAAAAATAGATTTGAACACATTTTAACCTATTTTTGTCTGTTTTCAAATAAAAAAAACAAGTTGGTTGACTGAGTCAAATGAGCTACTTTGATCTACACCGAGTGAAATTTTGAGCTATTTTTCGTCACGCGCGACGTTGCCGCTCTATGTCTATTTGGACGGTTAACATGTGGGCAAAGTGACCAGAAATACCGATGTCTAGGGAAAGTGTAGAGTTTGAAGGAAAAAATCTAATTTTTTTTTATCATTGTACTATAACACTCAGCCAAACAATCAAAACAATCAAATTAATCAAACTGCTGCGGCCCTAAGCGGTCGCGTGGAGCCCCGAGAAAAAGAACTGGGGAAAAAAATTAGCATCTAGTCCTTCTTTGGCTTAGAATTCCTAGTAAAATTTTCAGAGCGACACTTCAAAAGAACTTCATTTGTGTGACCGCTGAACCAAATCTAATCCATCTCCTAGATAAAGGATGCATATTCTCGTGAGATGGAACTTTCATTTTGCGCATTAGCGCAACCAAACCCCCCCCCCCCCCCGTTGAACACTTCTTTCGCTTTCACTTCTTTTAACTCAGTTAAGTTTCGAGTTTTAATCTACCGAAAACTACCGATGAAATTTTGATGCGCCTACCAAAACCGCCAAAATAATCTGGCCACACTGTTTGACAGTGGGGAGAATTCACAGAGAGAAAAAAATATTTTTTTTTCATAAATAGGCTGTTTTGCTCCGTATTCCCTTTGTTTGATCTCTTTCATGTGAATTTTGATTGTTTATTTTCTCTTTTTGTTTGTGTGCTATATCGTTGCTTCATGTGGCCACCGCTTACCCGGCGCTAAAGCACCAATCGAACACGAAATCGAACATGAAAAATGTATGGGATTTGACATGTTTGTCTTGTTTGTTTGTTTGTGGCTGACAGTGCACCTCCAAGGTGGATTAAAAATATCAGGTCGTGGATTAGGGCCTTTGGGGGTCGCCATAGTTGAGGGACTTTACGTCATTTTAGAACCGTTGACCATTGGTTTCCGCACACAAAGCTTAGCAAATATAACAGATTTCTTTGTTATTATGTGTATTTTTGTGTGTCTATTGATTTTATCGAAAAAACGTAATATATTAACAAAAGATTTGATGATTTGTTTATGCACGAAATTTAAAATCATGCTAGCATGAGTTCTAATCTCAAGTAAATTGTCCATGCGGCTCGTAGATAATGAGGAATTAAGGTAAAATTGAAAAAAATAATGATTTCTTAATTTTTATCATCAAAAATGTCGAAAACACAAAGAATTCTAGAATAAATTCACAGAATAACACAAAATAACACACTTTAATGTATGTTTCAATGTTAAATAAGAACTCACAAAGTCCAAAATATATTTTTAAAGAATATTTATTCGAAAAAATGGGGTAGATAAATTATACGAACAAATTTAATTAATGTAAACAAAGTTTGAATCCTGGGGACCTTACGTCAAGTGACGAATTGTCGAAATGCACTAGAGTCCACCACCTGATATTTTGACGTCGAGTCGAACATGTCAGTTGATTCTGTCGGTGATGTTCGATACCCACCTGTGCTGTGAGTACCTTGGCTGTCAAACGCTTCACAGCTACAGTAGATAGAATTCAATTCGGGACATTTTTAAGTTTGTTTATGTAGTTTGTCTCTTTTTCTTCTTAAAATTGCGTGCAAAATATTTAAAATAGCTATCAATAATTATTGTTAAACTTTTCAATCAATTATAACATCAAATATAAAGGATTGAAACGTATTAAACTATTGTGTGTACATAATCCATGTGTATGCACTGTATGTGTTTTGGCATGGACGTTTGTTTACATTTTTCAATATTAAATTTGAATGATTTCTATGTTATTATAGATGTGAATAACTAGTAAATTATGAGTTGAATCTTCCCCCCTGTAGGTGGATATTCGTTTAAACTATGAAAATGCTTCATTTTCGAGACGAAAAGAAAGGCGTATTGCAGTGCATCATGACAGGTCTATAAGACATCGAACAGCTGACAGAGCACCTATCGAACAGAATCGTGTTTGTTTGTCTCGTTCGATTGGTCCCAGAGCGCCGCCTTAGGCTGCGCTCTGGCACCACTCGAACACGACAACCGACTCGAACAAACCCATATAATCATATGGAGGTGCACCAAGGTGGATTTAAAAATATCAGGTGGTGGACTCTAGTGCATTTTGACAATTCGTCACTTGACGTAAGGTCCCCAGGATTCAAACTTTGTTTACATTAATTAAATTTGTTCATATAATTTATCTACCCCATTTTTTCGAATAAATATTCTTTAAAAATATATTTTGGACTTTGTGAGTGCTTATTTAACATTGAAACAAACACTAAAGTGTGTTATTTTGTGTTATTCTGTGAATTTATTCTAGAATTCTTTGTTTTTTCGACATTTTTGATGATAAAAATTAAGAAATCATTATTTTTTTCAATTTTTACCTTAATTCCTCATTATCTACGAGCCGCATGGACAATTTACTTGAGATTAGAACTCATGCTAGCATGATTTTAAATTTCGTGCATAAACAAATCATCAAATCTTTTGTTAATATATTACGTTTTTTCGATAAAATCAATAGACACACTAAAATGCACATAATAACAAAGAAATCTGTTATATTTGCTAAGCTTTGTGTGCGGAAACCAATAGTAAACGGTTCTAAAATGACGTAAAGTCCCTCAACTATGGCGACCCCCAAAGGCCCTAATCCACCACCTGATATTTTTAATCCACCTTGGTTTGTTCGTGACGGATGTCGTGTTCGATTGCTGCTAGAGCGCCGCCTAAAGCTGGCCCTACACGCTGCATTCATGTATGCGACTACAAATGACAGCTACACATTTTCTTTTGTTCTATTTGTCAAATGTAGCTACACGATGTAGCTATCGTTTGGGAGCTTTTCAATCCGTGTATGTTCAGCTCAAGGTCAAGGTGGAATGTATAATGAGGTGTGGTTATAGCGCTTTTGGCGATCCCCCCCCTGGGCTCCGATTTTGACAGATGGTTTTCCGCTTGTATATGTATTGATAGATTGTTTACGTTTTGCATGGTCAATATTTGGTGGAGATCAATTTGGGTGAATATTTTAGTTTATTAGAACACAGTCCGTGATTTAAAATGGAAATTTTCCTTCGAGAACTTGAAGCGTTCGCCAAAAGCGGAAAACTAACTGTCAGTTTTCTTCGTCGATTCTTCCAAGGTGTATGGATATTAGGAGGTGAAGTGCTTCAGAGCAAATTGACATTTCACGACTTGACATAACAATACTGGGGGCTCCGGTATTAAAATCGGTGAGGGCTGGAGGGGGTACAGAAAATTGTATGCGATTTGACATAACAATACTCAATGATGGCGCCCGGAAAACGCGCTAACAATTCACCTCCCTAATAAACACACCTTGGATTCTTCTTCCACCTAGCTGTCAAAACGGGCTTATAACTTGACCTGATATCTTTACGGTCCTTGCTCAAGGTGGATTTAAAAATATCAGGTGGTGTACTCTAGTGCATTTTGACAATTCGTCACTTGACGTAAGGTCCCCAGGATTCAAACTTTGTTTACATTAATTAAATTTGTTCATATAATTTATCTACCCCATTTTTTCGAATAAATATTCTTTAAAAATATATTTTGGACTTTGTGAGTGCTTATTTAACATTGAAACATACACTAAAGTGTGTTATTTTGTGTTATTCTGTGAATTTATTCTAGAATTCTTTGTGTTTTCGACATTTTTGATGATAAAAATTAAGAAATCATTATTTTTTTCAATTTTTACCTTAATTCCTCATTATCTACGAGCCGCATGGACAATTTACTTGAGATTAGAACTCATGCTAGCATGATTTTAAATTTCGTGCATAAACAAATCATCAAATCTTTTGTTAATATATTACGTTTTTCGATAAAATCAATAGACACACTAAAATGCACATAATAACAAAGAAATCTGTTATATTTGCTAAGCTTTGTGTGCGGAAACCAATGGTCAACGGTTCTAAAATGACGTAAAGTCCCTCAACTATGGCGACCCCCAAAGGCCCTAATCCACTACCTGATATTTTTAATCCACCTTGGTTTGTTCGTGTCGGATGTCGTGTTCGATTGCTGCTAGAGCGCCGCCTAAAGCTGGCCCTACACGCTGCATTCATGTATGCGACTACAAATGACAGCTACACATTTTCTTTTGTTCTATTTGTCAAATGTAGCTACACGATGTAGCTATCGTATGGGAGCTTTTCAATCCGTGTATGTTCAGCTCAAGGTGGATTTAAAAATATCAGGTGGTGTACTCTAGTGCATTTTGACAATTCGTCACTTGACGTAAGGTCCCCAGGATTCAAACTTTGTTTACATTAATTAAATTTGTTCATATAATTTATCTACCCCATTTTTTCGAATAAATATTCTTTAAAAATATATTTTAGACTTTGTGAGTGCTTATTTAACATTGAAACAAACACTAAAGTGTGTTATTTTGTGTTATTCTGTGAATTTATTCTAGAATTCTTTGTGTTTTCGACATTTTTGATGGTAAAAAATTAAGAAATCATTATTTTTTTTCAATTTTTACATTAATTCCTCATTATCTACGAGCCGCATGGACAATTTACTTGAGATTAGAACTCATGCTAGCATGATTTTAAATTTCGTGCATAAACAAATCATCAAATCTTTTGTTAATATATTACGTTTTTCGATAAAATCAATAGACACACTAAAATGCACATAATAACAAAGAAATCTGTTATATTTGCTAAGCTTTGTGTGCGGAAACCAATGGTCAACGGTTCTAAAATGACGTAAAGTCCCTCAACTATGGCGACCCCCAAAGGCCCTAATCCACCACCTGATATTTTTAATCCACCTTGGTTTGTTCGTGACGGATGTCGTGTTCGATTGCTGCTAGTCTCTAGTTCGATTGCTGGCACCACTCGAACACGACAACCGACTCGAACAAACCCATATAATCAAATGGAGGTGCACTGTCAGACACAAACAAACAAACAATACAAACATGTCAAATCCCATACATTTTTTATGTTCGATGTCGTGTTCGATTGGTGCTAGAGCGCCGGGTAAAGCTGGCCCTACACGCTGCATTCATGTATGCGACTACAAATGACAGCTACACATTTTCTTTTGTTCTATTTGTCAAATGTAGCTACACGATGTAGCTATCGTATGGGAGCTTTTCAATCCGTGTATGTTCAGCTCAAGGTGGATTTAAAAATATCAGGTGGTGTACTCTAGTGCATTTTGACAATTCGTCACTTGACGTAAGGTCCCCAGGATTCAAACTTTGTTTACATTAATTAAATTTGTTCATATAATTTATCTACCCCATTTTTTCGAATAAATATTCTTTAAAAATATATTTTGGACTTTGTGAGTTCTTATTTAACATTGAAACATACATTAAAGTGTGTTATATTGTGTTATTCTGTGAATTTATTCTAGAATTCTTTGTGTTTTCGACATTTTTGATGATAAAAATTAAGAAATCATTATTTTTTTTCAATTTTTACCTTAATTCCTCATTATCTACGAGCCGCATGGACAATTTACTTGAGATTAGAACTCATGCTAGCATGATTTTAAATTTCGTGCATAAACAAATCATCAAATCTTTTGTTAATATATTACGTTTTTCGATAAAATCAATAGACACACTAAAATGCACATAATAACAAAGAAATCTGTTATATTTGCTAAGCTTTGTGTGCGGAAACCAATGGTCAACGGTTCTAAAATGACGTAAAGTCCCTCAACTATGGCGACCCCCCAAAGGCCCTAATCCACCACCTGATATTTTTAATCCACCTTGGTTTGTTCGTGACGGATGTCGTGTTCGATTGCTGCTAGAGCGCCGCCTAAAGCTGGCCCTACACGCTGCATTCATGTTTGCGACTACAAATGACAGCTACACATTTTCTTTTGTTCTATTTGTCAAATGTAGCTACACGATGTAGCTATCGTATGGGAGCTTTTCAATCCGTGTATGTTCAGCTCAAGGTGGATTTAAAAATATCAGGTGGTGTACTCTAGTGCATTTTGACAATTCGTCACTTGACGTAAGGTCCCCAGGATTCAAACTTTGTTTACATTAATTAAATTTGTTCATATAATTTATCTACCCCATTTTTTCGAATAAATATTCTTTAAAAATATATTTTGGACTTTGTGAGTTCTTATTTAACATTGAAACATACATTAAAGTGTGTTATATTGTGTTATTCTGTGAATTTATTCTAGAATTCTTTGTGTTTTCGACATTTTTGATGATAAAAATTAAGAAATCATTATTTTTTTCAATTTTTACCTTAATTCCTCATTATCTACGAGCCGCATGGACAATTTACTTGAGATTAGAACTCATGCTAGCATGATTTTAAATTTCGTGCATAAACAAATCATCAAATCTTTTGTTAATATATTACGTTTTTCGATAAAATCAATAGACACACTAAAATGCACATAATAACAAAGAAATCTGTTATATTTGCTAAGCTTTGTGTGCGGAAACCAATGGTCAACGGTTCTAAAATGACGTAAAGTCCCTCAACTATGGCGACCCCCAAAGGCCCTAATCCACCACCTGATATTTTTAATCCACCTTGGTTTGTTCGTGACGGATGTCGTGTTCGATTGCTGCTAGAGCGCCGCCTAAAGCTGGCCCTACACGCTGCATTCATGTATGCGACTACAAATGACAGCTACACATTTTCTTTTGTTCTATTTGTCAAATGTAGCTACACGATGTAGCTATCGTTTGGGAGCTTTTCAATCCGTGTATGTTCAGCTCAAGGTGGATTTAAAAATATCAGGTGGTGTACTCTAGTGCATTTTGACAATTCGTCACTTGACGTAAGGTCCCCAGGATTCAAACTTTGTTTACATTAATTAAATTTGTTCATATAATTTATCTACCCCATTTTTTCGAATAAATATTCTTTAAAAATATATTTTGGACTTTGTGAGTTCTTATTTAACATTGAAACATACATTAAAGTGTGTTATATTGTGTTATTCTGTGAATTTATTCTAGAATTCTTTGTGTTTTCGACATTTTTGATGATAAAAATTAAGAAATCATTATTTTTTTTCAATTTTTACCTTAATTCCTCATTATCTACGAGCCGCATGGACAATTTACTTGAGATTAGAACTCATGCTAGCATGATTTTAAATTTCGTGCATAAACAAATCATCAAATCTTTTGTTAATATATTACGTTTTTCGATAAAATCAATAGACACACTAAAATGCACATAATAACAAAGAAATCTGTTATATTTGCTAAGCTTTGTGTGCGGAAACCAATGGTCAACGGTTCTAAAATGACGTAAAGTCCCTCAACTATGGCGACCCCCAAAGGCCCTAATCCACCACCTGATATTTTTAATCCACCTTGGTTTGTTCGTGACGGATGTCGTGTTCGATTGCTGCTAGAGCGCCGCCTAAAGCTGGCCCTACACGCTGCATTCATGTATGCGACTACAAATGACAGCTACACATTTTCTTTTGTTCTATTTGTCAAATGTAGCTACACGATGTAGCTATCGTTTGGGAGCTTTTCAATCCGTGTATGTTCAGCTCAAGGTGGATTTAAAAATATCAGATGGTGTACTCTAGTGCATTTTGACAATTCGTCACTTGACGTAAGGTCCCCAGGATTCAAACTTTGTTTACATTAATTAAATTTGTTCATATAATTTATCTACCCCATTTTTTCGAATAAATATTCTTTAAAAATATATTTTGGACTTTGTGAGTTCTTATTTAACATTGAAACATACATTAAAGTGTGTTATTTTGTGTTATTCTGTGAATTTATTCTAGAATTCTTTGTGTTTTCGACATTTTTGATGATAAAAATTAAGAAATCATTATTTTTTTTCAATTTTTACCTTAATTCCTCATTATCTACGAGCCGCATGGACAATTTACTTGAGATTAGAACTCATGCTAGCATGATTTTAAATTTCGTGCATAAACAAATCATCAAATCTTTTGTTAATATATTACGTTTTTCGATAAAATCAATAGACACACTAAAATGCACATAATAACAAAGAAATCTGTTATATTTGCTAAGCTTTGTGTGCGGAAACCAATGGTCAACGGTTCTAAAATGACGTAAAGTCCCTCAACTATGGCGACCCCCAAAGGCCCTAATCCACCACCTGATATTTTTAATCCACCTTGGTTTGTTCGTGACGGATGTCGTGTTCGATTGCTGCTAGAGCGCCGCCTAAAGCTGGCCCTACACGCTGCATTCATGTATGCGACTACAAATGACAGCTACACATTTTCTTTTGTTCTATTTGTCAAATGTAGCTACACGATGTAGCTATCGTTTGGGAGCTTTTCAATCCGTGTATGTTCAGCTCAAGGTGGATTTAAAAATATCAGGTGGTGTACTCTAGTGCATTTTGACAATTCGTCACTTGACGTAAGGTCCCCAGGATTCAAACTTTGTTTACATTAATTAAATTTGTTCATATAATTTATCTACCCCATTTTTTCGAATAAATATTCTTTAAAAATATATTTTGGACTTTGTGAGTTCTTATTTAACATTGAAACATACATTAAAGTGTGTTATATTGTGTTATTCTGTGAATTTATTCTAGAATTCTTTGTGTTTTCGACATTTTTGATGATAAAAATTAAGAAATCATTATTTTTTTCAATTTTTACCTTAATTCCTCATTATCTACGAGCCGCATGGACAATTTACTTGAGATTAGAACTCATGCTAGCATGATTTTAAATTTCGTGCATAAACAAATCATCAAATCTTTTGTTAATATATTACGTTTTTCGATAAAATCAATAGACACACTAAAATGCACATAATAACAAAGAAATCTGTTATATTTGCTAAGCTTTGTGTGCGGAAACCAATGGTCAACGGTTCTAAAATGACGTAAAGTCCCTCAACTATGGCGACCCCCAAAGGCCCTAATCCACCACCTGATATTTTTAATCCACCTTGGTTTGTTCGTGACGGATGTCGTGTTCGATTGCTGCTAGAGCGCCGCCTAAAGCTGGCCCTACACGCTGCATTCATGTTTGCGACTACAAATGACAGCTACACATTTTCTTTTGTTCTATTTGTCAAATGTAGCTACACGATGTAGCTATCGTTTGGGAGCTTTTCAATCCGTGTATGTTCAGCTCAAGGTGGATTTAAAAATATCAGGTGGTGTACTCTAGTGCATTTTGACAATTCGTCACTTGACGTAAGGTCCCCAGGATTCAAACTTTGTTTACATTAATTAAATTTGTTCATATAATTTATCTACCCCATTTTTCGAATAAATATTCTTTAAAAATATATTTTGGACTTTGTGAGTTCTTATTTAACATTGAAACATACATTAAAGTGTGTTACATTGTGTTATTCTGTGAATTTATTCTAGAATTCTTTGTGTTTTCGACATTTTTGATGATAAAAATTAAGAAATCATTATTTTTTTTCAATTTTTACCTTAATTCCTCATTATCTACGAGCCGCATGGACAATTTACTTGAGATTAGAACTCATGCTAGCATGATTTTAAATTTCGTGCATAAACAAATCATCAAATCTTTTGTTAATATATTACGTTTTTCGATAAAATCAATAGACACACTAAAATGCACATAATAACAAAGAAATCTGTTATATTTGCTAAGCTTTGTGTGCGGAAACCAATGGTCAACGGTTCTAAAATGACGTAAAGTCCCTCAACTATGGCGACCCCCAAAGGCCCTAATCCACCACCTGATATTTTTAATCCACCTTGGTTTGTTCGTGACGGATGTCGTGTTCGATTGCTGCTAGAGCGCCGCCTAAAGCTGGCCCTACACGCTGCATTCATGTATGCGACTACAAATGACAGATACACATTTTCTTTTGTTCTATTTGTCAAATGTAGCTACACGATGTAGCTATCGTTTGGGAGCTTTTCAATCCGTGTATGTTCAGCTCAAGGTGGATTTAAAAATATCAGGTGGTGTACTCTAGTGCATTTTGACAATTCGTCACTTGACGTAAGGTCCCCAGGATTCAAACTTTGTTTACATTAATTAAATTTGTTCATATAATTTATCTACCCCATTTTTTCGAATAAATATTCTTTAAAAATATATTTTGGACTTTGTGAGTTCTTATTTAACATTGAAACATACATTAAAGTGTGTTATTTTGTGTTATTCTGTGAATTTATTCTAGAATTCTTTGTGTTTTCGACATTTTTGATGATAAAAATTAAGAAATCATTATTTTTTTCAATTTTTACCTTAATTCCTCATTATCTACGAGCCGCATGGACAATTTACTTGAGATTAGAACTCATGCTAGCATGATTTTAAATTTCGTGCATAAACAAATCATCAAATCTTTTGTTAATATATTACGTTTTTCGATAAAATCAATAGACACACTAAAATGCACATAATAACAAAGAAATCTGTTATATTTGCTAAGCTTTGTGTGCGGAAACCAATGGTCAACGGTTCTAAAATGACGTAAAGTCCCTCAACTATGGCGACCCCCAAAGGCCCTAATCCACCACCTGATATTTTTAATCCACCTTGGTTTGTTCGTGACGGATGTCGTGTTCGATTGCTGCTAGAGCGCCGCCTAAAGCTGGCCCTACACGCTGCATTCATGTATGCGACTACAAATGACAGCTACACATTTTCTTTTGTTCTATTTGTCAAATGTAGCTACACGATGTAGCTATCGTATGGGAGCTTTTCAATCCGTGTATGTTCAGCTCAAGGTGGATTTAAAAATATCAGGTGGTGTACTCTAGTGCATTTTGACAATTCGTCACTTGACGTAAGGTCCCCAGGATTCAAACTTTGTTTACATTAATTAAATTTGTTCATATAATTTATCTACCCCATTTTTCGAATAAATATTCTTTAAAAATATATTTTAGACTTTGTGAGTGCTTATTTAACATTGAAACATACACTAAAGTGTGTTATTTTGTGTTATTCTGTGAATTTATTCTAGAATTCTTTGTGTTTTCGACATTTTTGATGATAAAAATTAAGAAATCATTATTTTTTCAATTTTACCTTAATTCCTCATTATCTACGAGCCGCATGGACAATTTACTTGAGATTAGAACTCATGCTAGCATGATTTTAAATTTCGTGCATAAACAAATCATCAAATCTTTTGTTAATATATTACGTTTTTCGATAAAATCAATAGACACACTAAAATGCACATAATAACAAAGAAATCTGTTATATTTGCTAAGCTTTGTGTGCGGAAACCAATGGTCAACGGTTCTAAAATGACGTAAAGTCCCTCAACTATGGCGACCCCCAAAGGCCCTAATCCACCACCTGATATTTTTAATCCACCTTGGTTTGTTCGTGACGGATGTCGTGTTCGATTGCTGCTAGAGCGCCGCCTAAAGCTGGCCCTACACGCTGCATTCATGTATGCGACTACAAATGACAGCTACACATTTTCTTTTGTTCTATTTGTCAAATGTAGCTACACGATGTAGCTATCGTTTGGGAGCTTTTCAATCCGTGTATGTTCAGCTCAAGGTGGATTTAAAAATATCAGGTGGTGTACTCTAGTGCATTTTGACAATTCGTCACTTGACGTAAGGTCCCCAGGATTCAAACTTTGTTTACATTAATTAAATTTGTTCATATAATTTATCTACCCCATTTTTTCGAATAAATATTCTTTAAAAATATATTTTGGACTTTGTGAGTTCTTATTTAACATTGAAACATACATTAAAGTGTGTTATTTTGTGTTATTCTGTGAATTTATTCTAGAATTCTTTGTGTTTTCGACATTTTTGATGATAAAAATTAAGAAATCATTATTTTTTCAATTTTACCTTAATTCCTCATTATCTACGAGCCGCATGGACAATTTACTTGAGATTAGAACTCATGCTAGCATGATTTTAAATTTCGTGCATAAACAAATCATCAAATCTTTTGTTAATATATTACGTTTTTCGATAAAATCAATAGACACACTAAAATGCACATAATAACAAAGAAATCTGTTATATTTGCTAAGCTTTGTGTGCGGAAACCAATGGTCAACGGTTCTAAAATGACGTAAAGTCCCTCAACTATGGCGACCCCCAAAGGCCCTAATCCACCACCTGATATTTTTAATCCACCTTGGTTTGTTCGTGACGGATGTCGTGTTCGATTGCTGCTAGAGCGCCGCCTAAAGCTGGCCCTACACGCTGCATTCATGTATGCGACTACAAATGACAGCTACACATTTTCTTTTGTTCTATTTGTCAAATGTAGCTACACGATGTAGCTATCGTATGGGAGCTTTTCAATCCGTGTATGTTCAGCTCAAGGTGGATTTAAAAATATCAGGTGGTGTACTCTAGTGCATTTTGACAATTCGTCACTTGACGTAAGGTCCCCAGGATTCAAACTTTGTTTACATTAATTAAATTTGTTCATATAATTTATCTACCCCATTTTTCGAATAAATATTCTTTAAAAATATATTTTGGACTTTGTGAGTTCTTATTTAACATTGAAACATACATTAAAGTGTGTTATTTTGTGTTATTCTGTGAATTTATTCTAGAATTCTTTGTGTTTTCGACATTTTGATGATAAAAATTAAGAAATCATTATTTTTTCAATTTTACCTTAATTCCTCATTATCTACGAGCCGCATGGACAATTTACTTGAGATTAGAACTCATGCTAGCATGATTTTAAATTTCGTGCATAAACAAATCATCAAATCTTTTGTTAATATATTACGTTTTTCGATAAAATCAATAGACACACTAAAATGCACATAATAACAAAGAAATCTGTTATATTTGCTAAGCTTTGTGTGCGGAAACCAATGGTCAACGGTTCTAAAATGACGTAAAGTCCCTCAACTATGGCGACCCCCAAAGGCCTAATCCACCACCTGATATTTTTAATCCACCTTGGTTTGTTCGTGACGGATGTCGTGTTCGATTGCTGCTAGAGCGCCGCCTAAAGCTGGCCCTACACGCTGCATTCATGTATGCGACTACAAATGACAGCTACACATTTTCTTTTGTTCTATTTGTCAAATGTAGCTACACGATGTAGCTATCGTTTGGGAGCTTTTCAATCCGTGTATGTTCAGCTCAAGGTGGATTTAAAAATATCAGGTGGTGTACTCTAGTGCATTTTGACAATTCGTCACTTGACGTAAGGTCCCCAGGATTCAAACTTTGTTTACATTAATTAATTTTGTTCATATAATTTATCTACCCCATTTTTCGAATAAATATTCTTTAAAAATATATTTTGGACTTTGTGAGTTCTTATTTAACATTGAAACATACATTAAAGTGTGTTATATTGTGTTATTCTGTGAATTTATTCTAGAATTCTTTGTGTTTTCGACATTTTTGATGATAAAAATTAAGAAATCATTATTTTTTCAATTTTACCTTAATTCCTCATTATCTACGAGCCGCATGGACAATTTACTTGAGATTAGAACTCATGCTAGCATGATTTTAAATTTCGTGCATAAACAAATCATCAAATATTTTGTTAATATATTACGTTTTTCGATAAAATCAATAGACACACTAAAATGCACATAATAACAAAGAAATCTGTTATATTTGCTAAGCTTTGTGTGCGGAAACCAATGGTCAACGGTTCTAAAATGACGTAAAGTCCCTCAACTATGGCGACCCCCAAAGGCCCTAATCCACCACCTGATATTTTTAATCCACCTTGGTTTGTTCGTGACGGATGTCGTGTTCGATTGCTGCTAGAGCGCCGCCTAAAGCTGGCCCTACACGCTGCATTCATGTATGCGACTACAAATGACAGCTACACATTTTCTTTTGTTCTATTTGTCAAATGTAGCTACACGATGTAGCTATCGTATGGGAGCTTTTCAATCCGTGTATGTTCAGCTCAAGGTGGATTTAAAAATATCAGGTGGTGTACTCTAGTGCATTTTGACAATTCGTCACTTGACGTAAGGTCCCCAGGATTCAAACTTTGTTTACATTAATTAAATTTGTTCATATAATTTATCTACCCCATTTTTCGAATAAATATTCTTTAAAAATATATTTTAGACTTTGTGAGTGCTTATTTAACATTGAAACATACACTAAAGTGTGTTATTTTGTGTTATTCTGTGAATTTATTCTAGAATTCTTTGTGTTTTCGACATTTTTGATGATAAAAATTAAGAAATCATTATTTTTTCAATTTTACCTTAATTCCTCATTATCTACGAGCCGCATGGACAATTTACTTGAGATTAGAACTCATGCTAGCATGATTTTAAATTTCGTGCATAAACAAATCATCAAATCTTTTGTTAATATATTACGTTTTTCGATAAAATCAATAGACACACTAAAATGCACATAATAACAAAGAAATCTGTTATATTTGCTAAGCTTTGTGTGCGGAAACCAATGGTCAACGGTTCTAAAATGACGTAAAGTCCCTCAACTATGGCGACCCCCAAAGGCCCTAATCCACCACCTGATATTTTTAATCCACCTTGGTTTGTTCGTGACGGATGTCGTGTTCGATTGCTGCTAGAGCGCCGCCTAAAGCTGGCCCTACACGCTGCATTCATGTATGCGACTACAAATGACAGCTACACATTTTCTTTTGTTCTATTTGTCAAATGTAGCTACACGATGTAGCTATCGTTTGGGAGCTTTTCAATCCGTGTATGTTCAGCTCAAGGTGGATTTAAAAATATCAGGTGGTGTACTCTAGTGCATTTTGACAATTCGTCACTTGACGTAAGGTCCCCAGGATTCAAACTTTGTTTACATTAATTAAATTTGTTCATATAATTTATCTACCCCATTTTTTCGAATAAATATTCTTTAAAAATATATTTTGGACTTTGTGAGTTCTTATTTAACATTGAAACATACATTAAAGTGTGTTATATTGTGTTATTCTGTGAATTTATTCTAGAATTCTTTGTGTTTTCGACATTTTTGATGATAAAAATTAAGAAATCATTATTTTTTCAATTTTACCTTAATTCCTCATTATCTACGAGCCGCATGGACAATTTACTTGAGATTAGAACTCATGCTAGCATGATTTTAAATTTCGTGCATAAACAAATCATCAAATCTTTTGTTAATATATTACGTTTTTCGATAAAATCAATAGACACACTAAAATGCACATAATAACAAAGAAATCTGTTATATTTGCTAAGCTTTGTGTGCGGAAACCAATGGTCAACGGTTCTAAAATGACGTAAAGTCCCTCAACTATGGCGACCCCCAAAGGCCCTAATCCACCACCTGATATTTTTAATCCACCTTGGTTTGTTCGTGACGGATGTCGTGTTCGATTGCTGCTAGAGCGCCGCCTAAAGCTGGCCCTACACGCTGCATTCATGTATGCGACTACAAATGACAGCTACACATTTTCTTTTGTTCTATTTGTCAAATGTAGCTACACGATGTAGCTATCGTTTGGGAGCTTTTCAATCCGTGTATGTTCAGCTCAAGGTGGATTTAAAAATATCAGGTGGTGTACTCTAGTGCATTTTGACAATTCGTCACTTGACGTAAGGTCCCCAGGATTCAAACTTTGTTTACATTAATTAAATTTGTTCATATAATTTATCTACCCCATTTTTTCGAATAAATATTCTTTAAAAATATATTTTGGACTTTGTGAGTTCTTATTTAACATTGAAACATACATTAAAGTGTGTTATTTTGTGTTATTCTGTGAATTTATTCTAGAATTCTTTGTGTTTTCGACATTTTTGATGATAAAAATTAAGAAATCATTATTTTTTCAATTTTTACCTTAATTCCTCATTATCTACGAGCCGCATGGACAATTTACTTGAGATTAGAACTCATGCTAGCATGATTTTAAATTTCGTGCATAAACAAATCATCAAATCTTTTGTTAATATATTACGTTTTTCGATAAAATCAATAGACACACTAAAATGCACATAATAACAAAGAAATCTGTTATATTTGCTAAGCTTTGTGTGCGGAAACCAATGGTCAACGGTTCTAAAATGACGTAAAGTCCCTCAACTATGGCGACCCCCAAAGGCCCTAATCCACCACCTGATATTTTTAATCCACCTTGGTTTGTTCGTGACGGATGTCGTGTTCGATTGCTGCTAGAGCGCCGCCTAAAGCTGGCCCTACACGCTGCATTCATGTATGCGACTACAAATGACAGCTACACATTTTCTTTTGTTCTATTTGTCAAATGTAGCTACACGATGTAGCTATCGTTTGGGAGCTTTTCAATCCGTGTATGTTCAGCTCAAGGTGGATTTAAAAATATCAGGTGGTGTACTCTAGTGCATTTTGACAATTCGTCACTTGACGTAAGGTCCCCAGGATTCAAACTTTGTTTACATTAATTAAATTTGTTCATATAATTTATCTACCCCATTTTTTCGAATAAATATTCTTTAAAAATATATTTTGGACTTTGTGAGTTCTTATTTAACATTGAAACATACATTAAAGTGTGTTATATTGTGTTATTCTGTGAATTTATTCTAGAATTCTTTGTGTTTTCGACATTTTTGATGATAAAAATTAAGAAATCATTATTTTTTCAATTTTACCTTAATTCCTCATTATCTACGAGCCGCATGGACAATTTACTTGAGATTAGAACTCATGCTAGCATGATTTTAAATTTCGTGCATAAACAAATCATCAAATCTTTTGTTAATATATTACGTTTTTCGATAAAATCAATAGACACACTAAAATGCACATAATAACAAAGAAATCTGTTATATTTGCTAAGCTTTGTGTGCGGAAACCAATGGTCAACGGTTCTAAAATGACGTAAAGTCCCTCAACTATGGCGACCCCCAAAGGCCCTAATCCACCACCTGATATTTTTAATCCACCTTGGTTTGTTCGTGACGGATGTCGTGTTCGATTGCTGCTAGAGCGCCGCCTAAAGCTGGCCCTACACGCTGCATTCATGTATGCGACTACAAATGACAGCTACACATTTTCTTTTGTTCTATTTGTCAAATGTAGCTACACGATGTAGCTATCGTATGGGAGCTTTTCAATCCGTGTATGTTTAGCTCAAGGTAAATTTAAAAATATCAGATGGTGTACTCTAGTGCATTTTGACAATTCGTCATTTGACGTAAGGTCCCCAGGATTCAAACTTTGTTTACATTAATTAAATTTGTTCATATAATTTATCTACCCCATTTTTTCGAATAAATATTCTTTAAAAATATATTTTGGACTTTGTGAGTTCTTATTTAACATTGAAACATACATTAAAGTGTGTTATTTTGTGTTATTCTGTGAATTTATTCTAGAATTCTTTGTGTTTTCGACATTTTTGATGATAAAAATTAAGAAATCATTATTTTTTCAATTTTACCTTAATTCCTCATTATCTACGAGCCGCATGGACAATTTACTTGAGATTAGAACTCATGCTAGCATGATTTTAAATTTCGTGCATAAACAAATCATCAAATCTTTTGTTAATATATTACGTTTTTCGATAAAATCAATAGACACACTAAAATGCACATAATAACAAAGAAATCTGTTATATTTGCTAAGCTTTGTGTGCGGAAACCAATGGTCAACGGTTCTAAAATGACGTAAAGTCCCTCAACTATGGCGACCCCCAAAGGCCCTAATCCACCACCTGATATTTTTAATCCACCTTGGTTTGTTCGTGACGGATGTCGTGTTCGATTGCTGCTAGAGCGCCGCCTAAAGCTGGCCCTACACGCTGCATTCATGTATGCGACTACAAATGACAGCTACACATTTTCTTTTGTTCTATTTGTCAAATGTAGCTACACGATGTAGCTATCGTTTGGGAGCTTTTCAATCCGTGTATGTTCAGCTCAAGGTGGATTTAAAAATATCAGGTGGTGTACTCTAGTGCATTTTGACAATTCGTCACTTGACGTAAGGTCCCCAGGATTCAAACTTTGTTTACATTAATTAAATTTGTTCATATAATTTATCTACCCCATTTTTTCGAATAAATATTCTTTAAAAATATATTTTGGACTTTGTGAGTTCTTATTTAACATTGAAACATACATTAAAGTGTGTTATTTTGTGTTATTCTGTGAATTTATTCTAGAATTCTTTGTGTTTTCGACATTTTTGATGATAAAAATTAAGAAATCATTATTTTTTCAATTTTACCTTAATTCCTCATTATCTACGAGCCGCATGGACAATTTACTTGAGATTAGAACTCATGCTAGCATGATTTTAAATTTCGTGCATAAACAAATCATCAAATCTTTTGTTAATATATTACGTTTTTCGATAAAATCAATAGACACACTAAAATGCACATAATAACAAAGAAATCTGTTATATTTGCTAAGCTTTGTGTGCGGAAACCAATGGTCAACGGTTCTAAAATGACGTAAAGTCCCTCAACTATGGCGACCCCCAAAGGCCCTAATCCACCACCTGATATTTTTAATCCACCTTGGTTTGTTCGTGACGGATGTCGTGTTCGATTGCTGCTAGAGCGCCGCCTAAAGCTGGCCCTACACGCTGCATTCATGTATGCGACTACAAATGACAGCTACACATTTTCTTTTGTTCTATTTGTCAAATGTAGCTACACGATGTAGCTATCGTTTGGGAGCTTTTCAATCCGTGTATGTTCAGCTCAAGGTGGATTTAAAAATATCAGGTGGTGTACTCTAGTGCATTTTGACAATTCGTCACTTGACGTAAGGTCCCCAGGATTCAAACTTTGTTTACATTAATTAAATTTGTTCATATAATTTATCTACCCCATTTTTCGAATAAATATTCTTTAAAAATATATTTTGGACTTTGTGAGTTCTTATTTAACATTGAAACATACATTAAAGTGTGTTATTTTGTGTTATTCTGTGAATTTATTCTAGAATTCTTTGTGTTTTCGACATTTTTGATGATAAAAATTAAGAAATCATTATTTTTTCAATTTTACCTTAATTCCTCATTATCTACGAGCCGCATGGACAATTTACTTGAGATTAGAACTCATGCTAGCATGATTTTAAATTTCGTGCATAAACAAATCATCAAATCTTTTGTTAATATATTACGTTTTTCGATAAAATCAATAGACACACTAAAATGCACATAATAACAAAGAAATCTGTTATATTTGCTAAGCTTTGTGTGCGGAAACCAATGGTCAACGGTTCTAAAATGACGTAAAGTCCCTCAACTATGGCGACCCCCAAAGGCCCTAATCCACCACCTGATATTTTTAATCCACCTTGGTTTGTTCGTGACGGATGTCGTGTTCGATTGCTGCTAGAGCGCCGCCTAAAGCTGGCCCTACACGCTGCATTCATGTATGCGACTACAAATGACAGCTACACATTTTCTTTTGTTCTATTTGTCAAATGTAGCTACACGATGTAGCTATCGTTTGGGAGCTTTTCAATCCGTGTATGTTCAGCTCAAGGTGGATTTAAAAATATCAGGTGGTGTACTCTAGTGCATTTTGACAATTCGTCACTTGACGTAAGGTCCCCAGGATTCAAACTTTGTTTACATTAATTAAATTTGTTCATATAATTTATCTACCCCATTTTTTCGAATAAATATTCTTTAAAAATATATTTTGGACTTTGTGAGTTCTTATTTAACATTGAAACATACATTAAAGTGTGTTATTTTGTGTTATTCTGTGAATTTATTCTAGAATTCTTTGTGTTTTCGACATTTTTGATGATAAAAATTAAGAAATCATTATTTTTTCAATTTTACCTTAATTCCTCATTATCTACGAGCCGCATGGACAATTTACTTGAGATTAGAACTCATGCTAGCATGATTTTAAATTTCGTGCATAAACAAATCATCAAATCTTTTGTTAATATATTACGTTTTTCGATAAAATCAATAGACACACTAAAATGCACATAATAACAAAGAAATCTGTTATATTTGCTAAGCTTTGTGTGCGGAAACCAATGGTCAACGGTTCTAAAATGACGTAAAGTCCCTCAACTATGGCGACCCCCAAAGGCCCTAATCCACCACCTGATATTTTTAATCCACCTTGGTTTGTTCGTGACGGATGTCGTGTTCGATTGCTGCTAGAGCGCCGCCTAAAGCTGGCCCTACACGCTGCATTCATGTATGCGACTACAAATGACAGCTACACATTTTCTTTTGTTCTATTTGTCAAATGTAGCTACACGATGTAGCTATCGTTTGGGAGCTTTTCAATCCGTGTATGTTCAGCTCAAGGTGGATTTAAAAATATCAGGTGGTGTACTCTAGTGCATTTTGACAATTCGTCACTTGACGTAAGGTCCCCAGGATTCAAACTTTGTTTACATTAATTAAATTTGTTCATATAATTTATCTACCCCATTTTTTCGAATAAATATTCTTTAAAAATATATTTTGGACTTTGTGAGTTCTTATTTAACATTGAAACATACATTAAAGTGTGTTATTTTGTGTTATTCTGTGAATTTATTCTAGAATTCTTTGTGTTTTCGACATTTTTGATGATAAAAATTAAGAAATCATTATTTTTTTCAATTTTTACCTTAATTCCTCATTATCTACGAGCCGCATGGACAATTTACTTGAGATTAGAACTCATGCTAGCATGATTTTAAATTTCGTGCATACACAAATCATCAAATCTTTTGTTAATATATTACGTTTTTCGATAAAATCAATAGACACACTAAAATGCACATAATAACAAAGAAATCTGTTATATTTGCTAAGCTTTGTGTGCGGAAACCAATGGTCAACGGTTCTAAAATGACGTAAAGTCCCTCAACTATGGCGACCCCCAAAGGCCCTAATCCACCACCTGATATTTTTAATCCACCTTGGTTTATTCGTGACGGATGTCGTGTTCGATTGCTGCTAGAGCGCCGCCTAAAGCTGGCCCTACACGCTGCATTCATGTATGCGACTACAAATGACAGCTACACATTTTCTTTTGTTCTATTTGTCAAATGTAGCTACACGATGTAGCTATCGTTTGGGAGCTTTTCAATCCGTGTATGTTCAGCTCAAGGTGGATTTAAAAATATCAGGTGGTGTACTCTAGTGCATTTTGACAATTCGTCACTTGACGTAAGGTCCCCAGGATTCAAACTTTGTTTACATTAATTAAATTTGTTCATACTAGTTAATTTACCCCGGTTGCAGGTTTCGCAACAGAAGTTAAGACGTGTATACTGACTGCAGGCCATATTTAAATGTTTTCATGCAAACATGTAGATAAGAATTCCTGCTCTCTTTTGATGTCTTTTTACTGATACTTTTTATGACCGTTTTATTTCGGTTTCGACACTCCTGAGGCAGGCCAAGACCGCAAAGCGGTTGTAGCGCCGGATAAGTAAGTAAATTTTATGACCGTTCTGCTATCTTGGTACAGGTTTCCATCCAATCCTTATCCAGGTTTATAGCCCTTCCATAGTTTTGTCTTATTTACTTATTTAAATGTTTTGTTTATAAATGTTAGTGTTTCCATTACATTAGCAATCGTGGTCCACTTTCTTTTCAATATGTTTGATAGTTGTCAACTCGTACGACTTAACAACATGCCCATCGTGGGTTCAAGTTCCAATATGACTGACTATTATCCTGCTATAGGTTATCAAAAGTCACTAAAACCAAGCCCCGATGTGGCGCAGGCAGGTCTTGGCCGACAACGGTTGTTGTGGTAATTTAGTTATGCTGAACTTATGGAATAGCTTCTATTAAATGTCATGACATGTTCATATGACATATGGGTCATCCATCCACAGGGCTCACTATCACGGCTTATTATTGACCCGTGCCCTATGTTCTGCAAGACTATTTGTGTACCAAGCAGCCATGGATATCCAGGAGTGCTAAATGCAAATAAAATCAATTAAACTAACTTGATTCAACTTTGTTGCATCATCAGCTCATATAAAAAAAACCCATGGCCCAGGAATGTCCTTATTCCGTGTATATTATTATTGTATATTATTCCGTGGGAAATATAAACCCGTTATAAGCATGTTTTAAAGTTGTTCACTTAGTCCTAGTTATGCAGCTCCGATGATTTCACTATTTTGCATGGTACCACGCATTTTAGGGTTAATGTACAATGGAAAATTGTAATTGTTAAACGTTCATAGCGTACGATTTGGCAATCCTTTCAAGCAAGCATTTGACTGCATTTGGATGATGGTACAGGAAGCAAGTACATGATAGTTCGAAGCAAGAATTTTTATTTAAACATTTTGAACTACACAAAAAACACTACTACGCATGATAAAACGGATGGAGCGAGGTAGAATCTCCACCACAGAATTATTTAGAATCACTGGGAATAATTTGATAATTATTGATACACTTTCAACACGTGTGTAGAAAAAAAACAATGATGTCTTTTGATCTGAATATGAATATATCAATGATTCAATCACTCTACCATTGCTTGTTGCCTCGGAGAATGGAAACACCGCAAAGAAATAAAAATCATCCAAGCATCCATAGTTGGTTAAAAATATGAGTTCATAGTGAGCAATCGTGAGCGCCGTAACGTGAGCGTCACCTCTTACTTAATTTTGTATGGGAGATAATTTATCTACCCCATTTTTTCGAATAAATATTCTTTAAAAATATATTTTGGACTTTGTGAGTTCTTATTTAACATTGAAACATACATTAAAGTGTGTTATATTGTGTTATTCTGTGAATTTATTCTAGAATTCTTTGTGTTTTCGACATTTTTGATGATAAAAATTAAGAAATCATTATTTTTTCAATTTTACCTTAATTCCTCATTATCTACGAGCTGCATGGACAATTTACTTGAGATTAGAACTCATGCTAGCATGATTTTAAATTTCGTGCATAAACAAATCATCAAATCTTTTGTTAATATATTACGTTTTTCGATAAAATCAATAGACACACTAAAATGCACATAATAACAAAGAAATCTGTTATATTTGCTAAGCTTTGTGTGCGGAAACCAATGGTCAACGGTTCTAAAATGACGTAAAGTCCCTCAACTATGGCGACCCCCAAAGGCCCTAATCCACCACCTGATATTTTTAATCCACCTTGGTTTGTTCGTGACGGATGTCGTGTTCGATTGCTGCTAGAGCGCCGCCTAAAGCTGGCCCTACACGCTGCATTCATGTATGCGACTACAAATGACAGCTACACATTTTCTTTTGTTCTATTTGTCAAATGTAGCTACACGATGTAGCTATCGTTTGGGAGCTTTTCAATCCGTGTATGTTCAGCTCAAGGTGGATTTAAAAATATCAGGTGGTGTACTCTAGTGCATTTTGACAATTCGTCACTTGACGTAAGGTCCCCAGGATTCAAACTTTGTTTACATTAATTAAATTTGTTCATATAATTTATCTACCCCATTTTTTCGAATAAATATTCTTTAAAAATATATTTTGGACTTTGTGAGTTCTTATTTAACATTGAAACATACATTAAAGTGTGTTATTTTGTGTTATTCTGTGAATTTATTCTAGAATTCTTTGTGTTTTCGACATTTTTGATGATAAAAATTAAGAAATCATTATTTTTTTCAATTTTACCTTAATTCCTCATTATCTACGAGCCGCATGGACAATTTACTTGAGATTAGAACTCATGCTAGCATGATTTTAAATTTCGTGCATAAACAAATCATCAAATCTTTTGTTAATATATTACGTTTTTCGATAAAATCAATAGACACACTAAAATGCACATAATAACAAAGAAATCTGTTATATTTGCTAAGCTTTGTGTGCGGAAACCAATGGTCAACGGTTCTAAAATGACGTAAAGTCCCTCAACTATGGCGACCCCCAAAGGCCCTAATCCACCACCTGATATTTTTAATCCACCTTGGTTTGTTCGTGACGGATGTCGTGTTCGATTGCTGCTAGAGCGCCGCCTAAAGCTGGCCCTACACGCTGCATTCATGTATGCGACTACAAATGACAGCTACACATTTTCTTTTGTTCTATTTGTCAAATGTAGCTACACGATGTAGCTATCGTTTGGGAGCTTTTCAATCCGTGTATGTTCAGCTCAAGGTGGATTTAAAAATATCAGGTGGTGTACTCTAGTGCATTTTGACAATTCGTCACTTGACGTAAGGTCCCCAGGATTCAAACTTTGTTTACATTAATTAAATTTGTTCATATAATTTATCTACCCCATTTTTTCGAATAAATATTCTTTAAAAATATATTTTGGACTTTGTGAGTTCTTATTTAACATTGAAACATACATTAAAGTGTGTTATTTTGTGTTATTCTGTGAATTTATTCTAGAATTCTTTGTGTTTTCGACATTTTTGATGATAAAAATTAAGAAATCATTATTTTTTCAATTTTTACCTTAATTCCTCATTATCTACGAGCCGCATGGACAATTTACTTGAGATTAGAACTCATGCTAGCATGATTTTAAATTTCGTGCATAAACAAATCATCAAATCTTTTGTTAATATATTACGTTTTTCGATAAAATCAATAGACACACTAAAATGCACATAATAACAAAGAAATCTGTTATATTTGCTAAGCTTTGTGTGCGGAAACCAATGGTCAACGGTTCTAAAATGACGTAAAGTCCCTCAACTATGGCGACCCCTAATCCACCACCTGATATTTTTAATCCACCTTGGTTTGTTCGTGACGGATGTCGTGTTCGATTGCTGCTAGAGCGCCGCCTAAAGCTGGCCCTACACGCTGCATTCATGTATGCGACTACAAATGACAGCTACACATTTTCTTTTGTTCTATTTGTCAAATGTAGCTACACGATGTAGCTATCGTTTGGGAGCTTTTCAATCCGTGTATGTTCAGCTCAAGGTGGATTTAAAAATATCAGGTGGTGTACTCTAGTGCATTTTGACAATTCGTCACTTGACGTAAGGTCCCCAGGATTCAAACTTTGTTTACATTAATTAAATTTGTTCATATAATTTATCTACCCCATTTTTTCGAATAAATATTCTTTAAAAATATATTTTGGACTTTGTGAGTTCTTATTTAACATTGAAACATACATTAAAGTGTGTTATTTTGTGTTATTCTGTGAATTTATTCTAGAATTCTTTGTGTTTTCGACATTTTTGATGATAAAAATTAAGAAATCATTATTTTTTCAATTTTACCTTAATTCCTCATTATCTACGAGCCGCATGGACAATTTACTTGAGATTAGAACTCATGCTAGCATGATTTTAAATTTCGTGCATAAACAAATCATCAAATCTTTTGTTAATATATTACGTTTTTCGATAAAATCAATAGACACACTAAAATGCACATAATAACAAAGAAATCTGTTATATTTGCTAAGCTTTGTGTGCGGAAACCAATGGTCAACGGTTCTAAAATGACGTAAAGTCCCTCAACTATGGCGACCCCCAAAGGCCCTAATCCACCACCTGATATTTTTAATCCACCTTGGTTTGTTCGTGACGGATGTCGTGTTCGATTGCTGCTAGAGCGCCGCCTAAAGCTGGCCCTACACGCTGCATTCATGTATGCGACTACAAATGACAGCTACACATTTTCTTTTGTTCTATTTGTCAAATGTAGCTACACGATGTAGCTATCGTTTGGGAGCTTTTCAATCCGTGTATGTTCAGCTCAAGGTGGATTTAAAAATATCAGGTGGTGTACTCTAGTGCATTTTGACAATTCGTCACTTGACGTAAGGTCCCCAGGATTCAAACTTTGTTTACATTAATTAAATTTGTTCATATAATTTATCTACCCCATTTTTCGAATAAATATTCTTTAAAAATATATTTTGGACTTTGTGAGTTCTTATTTAACATTGAAACATACATTAAAGTGTGTTATTTTGTGTTATTCTGTGAATTTATTCTAGAATTCTTTGTGTTTTCGACATTTTGATGATAAAAATTAAGAAATCATTATTTTTTCAATTTTACCTTAATTCCTCATTATCTACGAGCCGCATGGACAATTTACTTGAGATTAGAACTCATGCTAGCATGATTTTAAATTTCGTGCATAAACAAATCATCAAATCTTTTGTTAATATATTACGTTTTTCGATAAAATCAATAGACACACTAAAATGCACATAATAACAAAGAAATCTGTTATATTTGCTAAGCTTTGTGTGCGGAAACCAATGGTCAACGGTTCTAAAATGACGTAAAGTCCCTCAACTATGGCGACCCCCAAAGGCCCTAATCCACCACCTGATATTTTTAATCCACCTTGGTTTGTTCGTGACGGATGTCGTGTTCGATTGCTGCTAGAGCGCCGCCTAAAGCTGGCCCTACACGCTGCATTCATGTATGCGACTACAAATGACAGCTACACATTTTCTTTTGTTCTATTTGTCAAATGTAGCTACACGATGTAGCTATCGTTTGGGAGCTTTTCAATCCGTGTATGTTCAGCTCAAGGTGGATTTAAAAATATCAGGTGGTGTACTCTAGTGCATTTTGACAATTCGTCACTTGACGTAAGGTCCCCAGGATTCAAACTTTGTTTACATTAATTAAATTTGTTCATATAATTTATCTACCCCATTTTTTCGAATAAATATTCTTTAAAAATATATTTTGGACTTTGTGAGTTCTTATTTAACATTGAAACATACATTAAAGTGTGTTATTTTGTGTTATTCTGTGAATTTATTCTAGAATTCTTTGTGTTTTCGACATTTTTGATGATAAAAATTAAGAAATCATTATTTTTTCAATTTTACCTTAATTCCTCATTATCTACGAGCCGCATGGACAATTTACTTGAGATTAGAACTCATGCTAGCATGATTTTAAATTTCGTGCATAAACAAATCATCAAATCTTTTGTTAATATATTACGTTTTTCGATAAAATCAATAGACACACTAAAATGCACATAATAACAAAGAAATCTGTTATATTTGCTAAGCTTTGTGTGCGGAAACCAATGGTCAACGGTTCTAAAATGACGTAAAGTCCCTCAACTATGGCGACCCCCAAAGGCCTAATCCACCACCTGATATTTTTAATCCACCTTGGTTTGTTCGTGACGGATGTCGTGTTCGATTGCTGCTAGAGCGCCGCCTAAAGCTGGCCCTACACGCTGCATTCATGTATGCGACTACAAATGACAGCTACACATTTTCTTTTGTTCTATTTGTCAAATGTAGCTACACGATGTAGCTATCGTTTGGGAGCTTTTCAATCCGTGTATGTTCAGCTCAAGGTGGATTTAAAAATATCAGGTGGTGTACTCTAGTGCATTTTGACAATTCGTCACTTGACGTAAGGTCCCCAGGATTCAAACTTTGTTTACATTAATTAAATTTGTTCATATAATTTATCTACCCCATTTTTTCGAATAAATATTCTTTAAAAATATATTTTGGACTTTGTGAGTGCTTATTTAACATTGAAACATACACTAAAGTGTGTTATTTTGTGTTATTCTGTGAATTTATTCTAGAATTCTTTGTGTTTTCGACATTTTTGATGATAAAAATTAAGAAATCATTATTTTTTTCAATTTTACCTTAATTCCTCATTATCTACGAGCCGCATGGACAATTTACTTGAGATTAGAACTCATGCTAGCATGATTTTAAATTTCGTGCATAAACAAATCATCAAATCTTTTGTTAATATATTACGTTTTTCGATAAAATCAATAGACACACTAAAATGCACATAATAACAAAGAAATCTGTTATATTTGCTAAGCTTTGTGTGCGGAAACCAATGGTCAACGGTTCTAAAATGACGTAAAGTCCCTCAACTATGGCGACCCCCAAAGGCCCTAATCCACCACCTGATATTTTTAATCCACCTTGGTTTGTTCGTGACGGATGTCGTGTTCGATTGCTGCTAGAGCGCCGCCTAAAGCTGGCCCTACACGCTGCATTCATGTATGCGACTACAAATGACAGCTACACATTTTCTTTTGTTCTATTTGTCAAATGTAGCTACACGATGTAGCTATCGTTTGGGAGCTTTTCAATCCGTGTATGTTCAGCTCAAGGTGGATTTAAAAATATCAGGTGGTGTACTCTAGTGCATTTTGACAATTCGTCACTTGACGTAAGGTCCCCAGGATTCAAACTTTGTTTACATTAATTAAATTTGTTCATATAATTTATCTACCCCATTTTTTCGAATAAATATTCTTTAAAAATATATTTTGGACTTTGTGAGTTCTTATTTAACATTGAAACATACATTAAAGTGTGTTATTTTGTGTTATTCTGTGAATTTATTCTAGAATTCTTTGTGTTTTCGACATTTTTGATGATAAAAATTAAGAAATCATTATTTTTTTCAATTTTACCTTAATTCCTCATTATCTACGAGCCGCATGGACAATTTACTTGAGATTAGAACTCATGCTAGCATGATTTTAAATTTCGTGCATAAACAAATCATCAAATCTTTTGTTAATATATTACGTTTTTCGATAAAATCAATAGACACACTAAAATGCACATAATAACAAAGAAATCTGTTATATTTGCTAAGCTTTGTGTGCGGAAACCAATGGTCAACGGTTCTAAAATGACGTAAAGTCCCTCAACTATGGCGACCCCCAAAGGCCCTAATCCACCACCTGATATTTTTAATCCACCTTGGTTTGTTCGTGACGGATGTCGTGTTCGATTGCTGCTAGAGCGCCGCCTAAAGCTGGCCCTACACGCTGCATTCATGTATGCGACTACAAATGACAGCTACACATTTTCTTTTGTTCTATTTGTCAAATGTAGCTACACGATGTAGCTATCGTTTGGGAGCTTTTCAATCCGTGTATGTTCAGCTCAAGGTGGATTTAAAAATATCAGGTGGTGTACTCTAGTGCATTTTGACAATTCGTCACTTGACGTAAGGTCCCCAGGATTCAAACTTTGTTTACATTAATTAAATTTGTTCATATAATTTATCTACCCCATTTTTTCGAATAAATATTCTTTAAAAATATATTTTGGACTTTGTGAGTGCTTATTTAACATTGAAACATACACTAAAGTGTGTTATTTTGTGTTATTCTGTGAATTTATTCTAGAATTCTTTGTGTTTTCGACATTTTTGATGATAAAAATTAAGAAATCATTATTTTTTTCAATTTTTACCTTAATTCCTCATTATCTACGAGCCGCATGGACAATTTACTTGAGATTAGAACTCATGCTAGCATGATTTTAAATTTCGTGCATAAACAAATCATCAAATCTTTTGTTAATATATTACGTTTTTCGATAAAATCAATAGACACACTAAAATGCACATAATAACAAAGAAATCTGTTATATTTGCTAAGCTTTGTGTGCGGAAACCAATGGTCAACGGTTCTAAAATGACGTAAAGTCCCTCAACTATGGCGACCCCCAAAGGCCCTAATCCACCACCTGATATTTTTAATCCACCTTGGTTTGTTCGTGACGGATGTCGTGTTCGATTGCTGCTAGAGCGCCGCCTAAAGCTGGCCCTACACGCTGCATTCATGTATGCGACTACAAATGACAGCTACACATTTTCTTTTGTTCTATTTGTCAAATGTAGCTACACGATGTAGCTATCGTTTGGGAGCTTTTCAATCCGTGTATGTTCAGCTCAAGGTGGATTTAAAAATATCAGGTGGTGTACTCTAGTGCATTTTGACAATTCGTCACTTGACGTAAGGTCCCCAGGATTCAAACTTTGTTTACATTAATTAAATTTGTTCATATAATTTATCTACCCCATTTTTTCGAATAAATATTCTTTAAAAATATATTTTGGACTTTGTGAGTGCTTATTTAACATTGAAACATACACTAAAGTGTGTTATTTTGTGTTATTCTGTGAATTTATTCTAGAATTCTTTGTGTTTTCGACATTTTTGATGATAAAAATTAAGAAATCATTATTTTTTCAATTTTACCTTAATTCCTCATTATCTACGAGCCGCATGGACAATTTACTTGAGATTAGAACTCATGCTAGCATGATTTTAAATTTCGTGCATAAACAAATCATCAAATCTTTTGTTAATATATTACGTTTTTCGATAAAATCAATAGACACACTAAAATGCACATAATAACAAAGAAATCTGTTATATTTGCTAAGCTTTGTGTGCGGAAACCAATGGTCAACGGTTCTAAAATGACGTAAAGTCCCTCAACTATGGCGACCCCCAAAGGCCCTAATACTTGGTACTTGTTCGACGCAGCGTATCGCAACGCATTGCGTGACGCACGCTGTATCTGCACTGCGTTCTGCATGGATATGGCAACACATTTTACTAAGAAAAACATCAACAAACAGCAATAATGCTTCTTATTTATAGGTTCTGATGTGATTATAATGTTAAATCACAACTGTAAAATCATTTCCAGTTCTGCTCAAAACATATGCAAAGCATGTTTTTCGCTTTTTATTGCATATTGCATACTGAACACACACCTGTTTTGCAGCAATTACGAAATTCTTTCTCGACATTTATTTTGTTTTGTTAATAAAATTATTTAGTTGTAAATTACACACAAAACTGCGCTCGAAACAATTTAACGTGGAAAAATATCGATTTTCACCCGATAAAACCATTTGACAGACGCATCACGACGTGCGACAAATAGAAAATTTTATATTTGACGCTTCGTCGTGCGTCTAATCAAATCATACATTTTGGCAAAATCGCAACGCATTGCGTCGGAACAAGTACCGCTCTCTAATCCACCACCTGATATTTTTAATCCACCTTGGTTTGTTCGTGACGGATGTCGTGTTCGATTGCTGCTAGAGCGCCGCCTAAAGCTGGCCCTACACGCTGCATTCATGTATGCGACTACAAATGACAGCTACACATTTTCTTTTGTTCTATTTGTCAAATGTAGCTACACGATGTAGCTATCGTATGGGAGCTTTTCAATCCGTGTATGTTCAGCTCAAGGTGGATTTAAAAATATCAGGTGGTGTACTCTAGTGCATTTTGACAATTCGTCACTTGACGTAAGGTACCCAGGATTCAAACTTTGTTTACATTAATTAAATTTGTTCATATAATTTATCTACCCCATTTTTTCGAATAAATATTCTTTAAAAATATATTTTGGACTTTGTGAGTTCTTATTTAACATTGAAACATACACTAAAGTGTGTTATTTTGTGTTATTCTGTGAATTTATTCTAGAATTCTTTGTGTTTTCGACATTTTTGATGATAAAAATTAAGAAATCATTATTTTTTCAATTTTACCTTAATTCCTCATTATCTACGAGCCGCATGGACAATTTACTTGAGATTAGAACTCATGCTAGCATGATTTTAAATTTCGTGCATAAACAAATCATCAAATCTTTTGTTAATATATTACGTTTTTCGATAAAATCAATAGACACACTAAAATGCACATAATAACAAAGAAATCTGTTATATTTGCTAAGCTTTGTGTGCGGAAACCAATGGTCAACGGTTCTAAAATGACGTAAAGTCCCTCAACTATGGCGACCCCCAAAGGCCCTAATCCACCACCTGATATTTTTAATCCACCTTGGTTTGTTCGTGACGGATGTCGTGTTCGATTGCTGCTAGAGCGCCGCCTAAAGCTGGCCCTACACCAATGGTGGAATATAAGGTGTCTTCTTAGCGTTTGTGTATGTTGCCATTTTGAGATTCAGTTTGACAACAGCCGTCGATTTTTGTTTACAGGCAGCATTTGCATTATAACGTGTAAAATGTCGATTTATGGAGTGTGGATGCAAAATACAATTTTTTTGCTAAAAAATGTTAATTAATTACGAAAACAATACATTTATCCTATCCAAATACCAGCAACATTCGTCCCATTTGACAACTGCCGTCGATCCTGGTTTTGTGCTTTTTCTAAAGCCTCGATGCCCAATTGTTCTACATGACGACACCTCCTTTCTACGCCGCCTTTGCCCTACACGCTGCATTCATGTATGCGACTACAAATGACAGCTACACATTTTCTTTTGTTCTATTTGTCAAATGTAGCTACACGATGTAGCTATCGTATGGGAGCTTTTCAATCCGTGTATGTTCAGCTCAAGGTGGATTTAAAAATATCAGGTGGTGTACTCTAGTGCATTTTGACAATTCGTCACTTGACGTAAGGTACCCAGGATTCAAACTTTGTTTACATTAATTAAATTTGTTCATATAATTTATCTACCCCATTTTTCGAATAAATATTCTTTAAAAATATATTTTGGACTTTGTGAGTTCTTATTTAACATTGAAACATACATTAAAGTGTGTTATATTGTGTTATTCTGTGAATTTATTCTAGAATTCTTTGTGTTTTCGACATTTTTGATGATAAAAATTAAGAAATCATTATTTTTTTCAATTTTACCTTAATTCCTCATTATCTACGAGCCGCATGGACAATTTACTTGAGATTAGAACTCATGCTAGCATGATTTTAAATTTCGTGCATAAACAAATCATCAAATCTTTTGTTAATATATTACGTTTTTCGATAAAATCAATAGACACACTAAAATGCACATAATAACAAAGAAATCTGTTATATTTGCTAAGCTTTGTGTGCGGAAACCAATGGTCAACGGTTCTAAAATGACGTAAAGTCCCTCAACTATGGCGACCCCCAAAGGCCCTAATCCACCACCTGATATTTTTAATCCACCTTGGTTTGTTCGTGACGGATGTCGTGTTCGATTGCTGCTAGAGCGCCGCCTAAAGCTGGCCCTACACGCTGCATTCATGTATGCGACTACAAATGACAGCTACACATTTTCTTTTGTTCTATTTGTCAAATGTAGCTACACGATGTAGCTATCGTTTGGGAGCTTTTCAATCCGTGTATGTTCAGCTCAAGGTGGATTTAAAAATATCAGGTGGTGTACTCTAGTGCATTTTGACAATTCGTCACTTGACGTAAGGTCCCCAGGATTCAAACTTTGTTTACATTAATTAAATTTGTTCATATAATTTATCTACCCCATTTTTCGAATAAATATTCTTTAAAAATATATTTTGGACTTTGTGAGTTCTTATTTAACATTGAAACATACATTAAAGTGTGTTATTTTGTGTTATTCTGTGAATTTATTCTAGAATTCTTTGTGTTTTCGACATTTTTGATGATAAAAATTAAGAAATCATTATTTTTTTCAATTTTTACCTTAATTCCTCATTATCTACGAGCCGCATGGACAATTTACTTGAGATTAGAACTCATGCTAGCATGATTTTAAATTTCGTGCATAAACAAATCATCAAATCTTTTGTTAATATATTACGTTTTTCGATAAAATCAATAGACACACTAAAATGCACATAATAACAAAGAAATCTGTTATATTTGCTAAGCTTTGTGTGCGGAAACCAATGGTCAACGGTTCTAAAATGACGTAAAGTCCCTCAACTATGGCGACCCCCAAAGGCCCTAATCCACCACCTGATATTTTTAATCCACCTTGGTTTGTTCGTGACGGATGTCGTGTTCGATTGCTGCTAGAGCGCCGCCTAAAGCTGGCCCTACACGCTGCATTCATGTATGCGACTACAAATGACAGCTACACATTTTCTTTTGTTCTATTTGTCAAATGTAGCTACACGATGTAGCTATCGTTTGGGAGCTTTTCAATCCGTGTATGTTCAGCTCAAGGTGGATTTAAAAATATCAGGTGGTGTACTCTAGTGCATTTTGACAATTCGTCACTTGACGTAAGGTCCCCAGGATTCAAACTTTGTTTACATTAATTAAATTTGTTCATATAATTTATCTACCCCATTTTTTCGAATAAATATTCTTTAAAAATATATTTTGGACTTTGTGAGTTCTTATTTAACATTGAAACATACATTAAAGTGTGTTATTTTGTGTTATTCTGTGAATTTATTCTAGAATTCTTTGTGTTTTCGACATTTTTGATGATAAAAATTAAGAAATCATTATTTTTTTCAATTTTTACATTAATTCCTCATTATCTACGAGCCGCATGGACAATTTACTTGAGATTAGAACTCATGCTAGCATGATTTTAAATTTCGTGCATAAACAAATCATCAAATCTTTTGTTAATATATTACGTTTTTCGATAAAATCAATAGACACACTAAAATGCACATAATAACAAAGAAATCTGTTATATTTGCTAAGCTTTGTGTGCGGAAACCAATTGTCAACGGTTCTAAAATGACGTAAAGTCCCTCAACTATGGCGACCCCCAAAGGCCCTAATCCACCACCTGATATTTTTAATCCACCTTGGTTTGTTCGTGACGGATGTCGTGTTCGATTGCTGCTAGAGCGCCGCCTAAAGCTGGCCCTACACGCTGCATTCATGTATGCGACTACAAATGACAGCTACACATTTTCTTTTGTTCTATTTGTCAAATGTAGCTACACGATGTAGCTATCGTTTGGGAGCTTTTCAATCCGTGTATGTTCAGCTCAAGGTGGATTTAAAAATATCAGGTGGTGTACTCTAGTGCATTTTGACAATTCGTCACTTGACGTAAGGTCCCCAGGATTCAAACTTTGTTTACATTAATTAAATTTGTTCATATAATTTATCTACCCCATTTTTCGAATAAATATTCTTTAAAAATATATTTTGGACTTTGTGAGTTCTTATTTAACATTGAAACATACATTAAAGTGTGTTATTTTGTGTTATTCTGTGAATTTATTCTAGAATTCTTTGTGTTTTCGACATTTTTGATGATAAAAATTAAGAAATCATTATTTTTTCAATTTTTACCTTAATTCCTCATTATCTACGAGCCGCATGGACAATTTACTTGAGATTAGAACTCATGCTAGCATGATTTTAAATTTCGTGCATAAACAAATCATCAAATCTTTTGTTAATATATTACGTGTTTCGATAAAATCAATAGACACACTAAAATGCACATAATAACAAAGAAATCTGTTATATTTGCTAAGCTTTGTGTGCGGAAACCAATGGTCAACGGTTCTAAAATGACGTAAAGTCCCTCAACTATGGCGACCCCCAAAGGCCCTAATCCACCACCTGATATTTTTAATCCACCTTGGTTTGTTCGTGACGGATGTCGTGTTCGATTGCTGCTAGAGCGCCGCCTAAAGCTGGCCCTACACGCTGCATTCATGTATGCGACTACAAATGACAGCTACACATTTTCTTTTGTTCTATTTGTCAAATGTAGCTACACGATGTAGCTATCGTTTGGGAGCTTTTCAATCCGTGTATGTTCAGCTCAAGGTGGATTTAAAAATATCAGGTGGTGTACTCTAGTGCATTTTGACAATTCGTCACTTGACGTAAGGTCCCCAGGATTCAAACTTTGTTTACATTAATTAAATTTGTTCATATAATTTATCTACCCCATTTTTTCGAATAAATATTCTTTAAAAATATATTTTGGACTTTGTGAGTGCTTATTTAACATTGAAACATACACTAAAGTGTGTTATTTTGTGTTATTCTGTGAATTTATTCTAGAATTCTTTGTGTTTTCGACATTTTTGATGGTAAAAATTAAGAAATCATTATTTTTTTTCAATTTTTACCTTAATTCCTCATTATCTACGAGCCGCATGGACAATTTACTTGAGATTAGAACTCATGCTAGCATGATTTTAAATTTCGTGCATAAACAAATCATCAAATCTTTTGTTAATATATTACGTTTTTTCGATAAAATCAATAGACACACTAAAATGCACATAATAACAAAGAAATCTGTTATATTTGCTAAGCTTTGTGTGCGGAAACCAATGGTCAACGGTTCTAAAATGACGTAAAGTCCCTCAACTATGGCGACCCCCAAAGGCCCTAATCCACCACCTGATATTTTTAATCCACCTTGGTTTGTTCGTGACGGATGTCGTGTTCGATTGCTGCTAGAGCGCCGCCTAAAGCTAGCCCTACACGCTGCATTCATGTATGCGACTACAAATGACAGCTACACATTTTCTTTTGTTCTATTTGTCAAATGTAGCTACACGATGTAGCTATCGTTTGGGAGCTTTTCAATCCGTGTATGTTCAGCTCAAGGTGGATTTAAAAATATCAGGTGGTGTACTCTAGTGCATTTTGACAATTCGTCACTTGACGTAAGGTCCCCAGGATTCAAACTTTGTTTACATTAATTAAATTTGTTCATATAATTTATCTACCCCATTTTTTCGAATAAATATTCTTTAAAAATATATTTTGGACTTTGTGAGTTCTTATTTAACATTGAAACATACATTAAAGTGTGTTATATTGTGTTATTCTGTGAATTTATTCTAGAATTCTTTGTGTTTTCGACATTTTTGATGATAAAAATTAAGAAATCATTATTTTTTTTCAATTTTTACCTTAATTCCTCATTATCTACGAGCCGCATGGACAATTTACTTGAGATTAGAACTCATGCTAGCATGATTTTAAATTTCGTGCATAAACAAATCATCAAATCTTTTGTTAATATATTACGTTTTTCGATAAAATCAATAGACACACTAAAATGCACATAATAACAAAGAAATCTGTTATATTTGCTAAGCTTTGTGTGCGGAAACCAATGGTCAACGGTTCTAAAATGACGTAAAGTCCCTCAACTATGGCGACCCCCAAAGGCCCTAATCCACCACCTGATATTTTTAATCCACCTTGGTTTGTTCGTGACGGATGTCGTGTTCGATTGCTGCTAGAGCGCCGCCTAAAGCTGGCCCTACACGCTGCATTCATGTATGCGACTACAAATGACAGCTACACATTTTCTTTTGTTCTATTTGTCAAATGTAGCTACACGATGTAGCTATCGTTTGGGAGCTTTTCAATCCGTGTATGTTCAGCTCAAGGTGGATTTAAAAATATCAGGTGGTGTACTCTAGTGCATTTTGACAATTCGTCACTTGACGTAAGGTCCCCAGGATTCAAACTTTGTTTACATTAATTAAATTTGTTCATATAATTTATCTACCCCATTTTTTCGAATAAATATTCTTTAAAAATATATTTTGGACTTTGTGAGTTCTTATTTAACATTGAAACATACATTAAAGTGTGTTATATTGTGTTATTCTGTGAATTTATTCTAGAATTCTTTGTGTTTTCGACATTTTTGATGATAAAAATTAAGAAATCATTATTTTTTTCAATTTTTACCTTAATTCCTCATTATCTACGAGCCGCATGGACAATTTACTTGAGATTAGAACTCATGCTAGCATGATTTTAAATTTCGTGCATAAACAAATCATCAAATCTTTTGTTAATATATTACGTTTTTCGATAAAATCAATAGACACACTAAAATGCACATAATAACAAAGAAATCTGTTATATTTGCTAAGCTTTGTGTGCGGAAACCAATGGTCAACGGTTCTAAAATGACGTAAAGTGCCTCAACTATGGCGACCCCCCAAAGGCCCTAATCCACCACCTGATATTTTTAATCCACCTTGGTTTGTTCGTGACGGATGTCGTGTTCGATTGCTGCTAGAGCGCCGCCTAAAGCTGGCCCTACACGCTGCATTCATGTATGCGACTACAAATGACAGCTACACATTTTCTTTTGTTCTATTTGTCAAATGTAGCTACACGATGTAGCTATCGTTTGGGAGCTTTTCAATCCGTGTATGTTCAGCTCAAGGTGGATTTAAAAATATCAGGTGGTGTACTCTAGTGCATTTTGACAATTCGTCACTTGACGTAAGGTCCCCAGGATTCAAACTTTGTTTACATTAATTAAATTTGTTCATATAATTTATCTACCCCATTTTTTCGAATAAATATTCTTTAAAAATATATTTTGGACTTTGTGAGTTCTTATTTAACATTGAAACATACATTAAAGTGTGTTATATTGTGTTATTCTGTGAATTTATTCTAGAATTCTTTGTGTTTTCGACATTTTTGATGATAAAAATTAAGAAATCATTATTTTTTTTCAATTTTTACCTTAATTCCTCATTATCTACGAGCCGCATGGACAATTTACTTGAGATTAGAACTCATGCTAGCATGATTTTAAATTTCGTGCATAAACAAATCATCAAATCTTTTGTTAATATATTACGTTTTTCGATAAAATCAATAGACACACTAAAATGCACATAATAACAAAGAAATCTGTTATATTTGCTAAGCTTTGTGTGCGGAAACCAATGGTCAACGGTTCTAAAATGACGTAAAGTCCCTCAACTATGGCGACCCCCCAAAGGCCCTAATCCACCACCTGATATTTTTAATCCACCTTGGTTTGTTCGTGACGGATGTCGTGTTCGATTGCTGCTAGAGCGCCGCCTAAAGCTGGCCCTACACGCTGCATTCATGTATGCGACTACAAATGACAGCTACACATTTTCTTTTGTTCTATTTGTCAAATGTAGCTACACGATGTAGCTATCGTATGGGAGCTTTTCAATCCGTGTATGTTCAGCTCAAGGTGGATTTAAAAATATCAGATGGTGTACTCTAGTGCATTTTGACAATTCGTCACTTGACGTAAGGTCCCCAGGATTCAAACTTTGTTTACATTAATTAAATTTGTTCATATAATTTATCTACCCCATTTTTTCGAATAAATATTCTTTAAAAATATATTTTGGACTTTGTGAGTTCTTATTTAACATTGAAACATACATTAAAGTGTGTTATATTGTGTTATTCTGTGAATTTATTCTAGAATTCTTTGTGTTTTCGACATTTTTGATGATAAAAATTAAGAAATCATTATTTTTTTCAATTTTTACCTTAATTCCTCATTATCTACGAGCCGCATGGACAATTTACTTGAGATTAGAACTCATGCTAGCATGATTTTAAATTTCGTGCATAAACAAATCATCAAATCTTTTGTTAATATATTACGTTTTTTTTCGATAAAATCAATAGACACACTAAAATGCACATAATAACAAAGAAATCTGTTATATTTGCTAAGCTTTGTGTGCGGAAACCAATGGCCAACGGTTCTAAAATGACGTAAAGTCCCTCAACTATGGCGACCCCCAAAGGCCCTAATCCACCACCTGATATTTTTAATCCACCTTGGTTTGTTCGTGTCGGATGTCGTGTTCGATTGCTGCTAGAGCGCCGCCTAAAGCTGGCCCTACACGCTGCATTCATGTATGCGACTACAAATGACAGCTACACATTTTCTTTTGTTCTATTTGTCAAATGTAGCTACACGATGTAGCTATCGTATGGGAGCTTTTCAATCCGTGTATGTTCAGCTCAAGGTGGATTTAAAAATATCAGATGGTGTACTCTAGTGCATTTTGACAATTCGTCACTTGACGTAAGGTCCCCAGGATTCAAACTTTGTTTACATTAATTAAATTTGTTCATATAATTTATCTACCCCATTTTTTCGAATAAATATTCTTTAAAAATATATTTTGGACTTTGTGAGTTCTTATTTAACATTGAAACATACATTAAAGTGTGTTATATTGTGTTATTCTGTGAATTTATTCTAGAATTCTTTGTGTTTTCGACATTTTTGATGATAAAAATTAAGAAATCATTATATTTTTTCAATTTTACCTTAATTCCTCATTATCTACGAGCCGCATGGACAATTTACTTGAGATTAGAACTCATGCTAGCATGATTTTAAATTTCGTGCATAAACAAATCATCAAATCTTTTGTTAATATATTACGTTTTTCGATAAAATCAATAGACACACTAAAATGCACATAATAACAAAGAAATCTGTTATATTTGCTAAGCTTTGTGTGCGGAAACCAATGGTCAACGGTTCTAAAATGACGTAAAGTCCCTCAACTATGGCGACCCCCAAAGGCCCTAATCCACCACCTGATATTTTTAATCCACCTTGGTTTGTTCGTGACGGATGTCGTGTTCGATTGCTGCTAGAGCGCCGCCTAAAGCTGGCCCTACACGCTGCATTCATGTATGCGACTACAAATGACAGCTACACATTTTCTTTTGTTCTATTTGTCAAATGTAGCTACACGATGTAGCTATCGTTTGGGAGCTTCTCAATCCGTGTATGTTCAGCTCAAGGTGGATTTAAAAATATCAGGTGGTGTACTCTAGTGCATTTTGACAATTCGTCACTTGACGTAAGGTCCCCAGGATTCAAACTTTGTTTACATTAATTAAATTTGTTCATATAATTTATCTACCCCATTTTTTCGAATAAATATTCTTTAAAAATATATTTTAGACTTTGTGAGTGCTTATTTAACATTGAAACATACACTAAAGTGTGTTATTTTGTGTTATTCTGTGAATTTATTCTAGAATTCTTTGTGTTTTCGACATTTTTGATGATAAAAATTAAGAAATCATTATTTTTTTTCAATTTTTACCTTAATTCCTCATTATCTACGAGCCGCATGGACAATTTACTTGAGATTAGAACTCATGCTAGCATGATTTTAAATTTCGTGCATAAACAAATCATCAAATCTTTTGTTAATATATTACGTTTTTCGATAAAATCAATAGACACACTAAAATGCACATAATAACAAAGAAATCTGTTATATTTGCTAAGCTTTGTGTGCGGAAACCAATGGTCAACGGTTCTAAAATGACGTAAAGTCCCTCAACTATGGCGACCCCCAAAGGCCCTAATCCACCACCTGATATTTTTAATCCACCTTGGTTTGTTCGTGACGGATGTCGTGTTCGATTGCTGCTAGAGCGCCGCCTAAAGCTGGCCCTACACGCTGCATTCATGTATGCGACTACAAATGACAGCTACACATTTTCTTTTGTTCTATTTGTCAAATGTAGCTACACGATGTAGCTATCGTTTGGGAGCTTTTCAATCCGTGTATGTTCAGCTCAAGGTGGATTTAAAAATATCAGGTGGTGTACTCTAGTGCATTTTGACAATTCGTCACTTGACGTAAGGTCCCCATGATTCAAACTTTGTTTACATTAATTAAATTTGTTCATATAATTTATCTACCCCATTTTTTCGAATAAATATTCTTTAAAAATATATTTTGGACTTTGTGAGTGCTTATTTAACATTGAAACATACACTAAAGTGTGTTATTTTGTGTTATTCTGTGAATTTATTCTAGAATTCTTTGTGTTTTCGACATTTTTGATGATAAAAATTAAGAAATCATTATTTTTTTCAATTTTACCTTAATTCCTCATTATCTACGAGCCGCATGGACAATTTACTTGAGATTAGAACTCATGCTAGCATGATTTTAAATTTCGTGCATAAACAAATCATCAAATCTTTTGTTAATATATTACGTTTTTTCGATAAAATCAATAGACACACTAAAATGCACATAATAACAAAGAAATCTGTTATATTTGCTAAGCTTTGTGTGCGGAAACCAATGGTCAACGGTTCTAAAATGACGTAAAGTCCCTCAACTATGGCGACCCCCCAAAGGCCCTAAGGGCTTGGTACTTGTTTCGACGCAGCGTATCGCAACGCATTGCGTGACGCACGCTGGTATCTGTTCACTGCGTTCTGCATGGATATGTCAACACATTTTACTAAGAAAAACATCAACAAACAGCAATAATGCTTCTTATTTATAGGTTCTGATGTGATTATAATGTTAAATCACAACTGTAAAATCATTTCCAGTTCTGCTCAAAACAGTGCAAAGCATGTTTTCGCTTTTTTATTGCATATTGCATACTGACCCACACACACCTGTTTTGCAGCAATTACGAAATTCCTTTCTCGACATTTATTTTGTTTTGTTAATAAAATTATTTAGTTGTCCAATTACACACAAAACTGCGCTCGAAACAATTTAACGTGGAAAAATATCGATTTTCACCCGATATGGTTAAACCATTTTGACAGACGCATCACGACGTGCGTCGAAATAGAAAATTTTCTACTTTGACGCTGCGTCGTGCGTCTGTCAAATCCCATACATTTTGGCAAAATCGCAACGCATTGCGTCGGAACAAGTACCGCTCTCTAATCCACCACCTGATATTTTTAATCCACCTTGGTTTGTTCGTGTCGGATGTCGTGTTCGATTGCTGCTAGAGCGCCGCCTAAAGCTGGCCCTACACGCTGCATTCATGTATGCGACTACAAATGACAGCTACACATTTTCTTTTGTTCTATTTGTCAAATGTAGCTACACGATGTAGCTATCGTTTGGGAGCTTTTCAATCCGTGTATGTTCAGCTCAAGGTGGATTTAAAAATATCAGGTGGTGTACTCTAGTGCATTTTGACAATTCGTCACTTGACGTAAGGTCCCCAGGATTCAAACTTTGTTTACATTAATTAAATTTGTTCATATAATTTATCTACTCCATTTTTTCGAATAAATATTCTTTAAAAATATATTTTGGACTTTGTGAGTGCTTATTTAACATTGAAACATACACTAAAGTGTGTTATTTTGTGTTATTCTGAGAATTTATTCTAGAATTCTTTGTGTATTCGACATTTTTGATGATAAAAATTAAGAAATCATTATTTTTTTCAATTTTTACCTTAATTCCTCATTATCTACGAGCCGCATGGACAATTTACTTGAGATTAGAACTCATGCTAGCATGATTTTAAATTTCGTGCATAAACAAATCATCAAATCTTTTGTTAATATATTACGTTTTTTCGATAAAATCAATAGACACACTAAAATGCACATAATAACAAAGAAATCTGTTATATTTGCTAAGCTTTGTGTGCGGAAACCAATAGTAAACGGTTCTAAAATGACGTAAAGTCCCTCAACTATGGCGACCCCCAAAGGCCCTAATCCACCACCTGATATTTTTAATCCACCTTGGTTTGTTCGTGACGGATGTCGTGTTCGATTGCTGCTAGAGCGCCGCCTAAAGCTGGCCCTACACCAAGGTGGAATATAGAGGAGGTGTCTTCTTAGCGTTTGGCATGTTGCCATTTTGAGATTCAGTTTGACAACAGCCGTCGATTTTTGTTTACAGGCAGCAGCTGCATTATAACGTGTAAAATGTCGATTTATGGAGTGTGGATGCAAAATACAATTTTTTTTGCTAAAAAATGTTAATTAAACGAAAACAATACATTTATCCTATCCAAATACCAGCAACATTCGTCCCATTTGACAACTGCCGTCGATCCTGGTTTTGTGCTTTTTTCTAAAGCCTCGATGCCCAATTGTTCTACATGACGACACCTCCTTTCTACCCACTTTGCCCTACACGCTGCATTCATGTATGCGACTACAAATGACAGCTACACATTTTCTTTTGTTCTATTTGTCAAATGTAGCTACACGATGTAGCTATCGTTTGGGAGCTTTTCAATCCGTGTATGTTCAGCTCAAGGTGGATTTAAAAATATCAGGTGGTGTACTCTAGTGCATTTTGACAATTCGTCACTTGACGTAAGGTCACCAGGATTCAAACTTTGTTTACATTAATTAAATTTGTTCATATAATTTATCTACCCCATTTTTTCGAATAAATATTCTTTAAAAACATATTTTGGACTTTGTGAGTGCTTATTTAACATTGAAACATACACTAAAGTGTGTTATTTTGTGTTATTCTGTGAATTTATTCTAGAATTCTTTGTGTATTCGACATTTTTGATGATAAAAATTAAGAAATCATTATTTTTTTTTCAATTTTTACATTAATTCCTCATTATCTACGAGCCGCATGGACAATTTACTTGAGATTAGAACTCATGCTAGCATGATTTTAAATTTCGTGCATAAACAAATCATCAAATCTTTTGTTAATATGTTACGTTTTTTTGATAAAATCAATAGACACACTAAAATGCACATAATAACAAAGAAATCTGTTATATTTGCTAAGCTTTGTGTGCGGAAACCAATGGTCAACGGTTCTAAAATGACGTAAAGTCCCTCAACTATGGCGACCCCCAAAGGCCCTAATCCACTACATGATATTTTTAATCCACCTTGGTTTGTTCGTGTCGGATGTCGTGTTCGATTGCTGCTAGAGCGCCGCCTAAAGCTGGCCCTACACGCTGCATTCATGTATGCGACTACAAATGACAGCTACACATTTTCTTTTGTTCTATTTGTCAAATGTAGCTACACGATGTAGCTATCGTTTGGGAGCTTCTCAATCCGTGTATGTTCAGCTCAAGGTGGATTTAAAAATATCAGGTGGTGTACTCTAGTGCATTTTGACAATTCGTCACTTGACGTAAGGTCCCCAGGATTCAAACTTTGTTTACATTAATTAAATTTGTTCATATAATTTATCTACCCCATTTTTTCGAATAAATATTCTTTAAAAATATATTTTAGACTTTGTGAGTGCTTATTTAACATTGAAACATACACTAAAGTGTGTTATTTTGTGTTATTCTGTGAATTTATTCTAGAATTCTTTGTGTTTTCGACATTTTTGATGGTAAAAAATTAAAAAATCATTATTTTTTTCAATTTTTACATTAATTCCTCATTATCTACGAGCCGCATGGACAATTTACTTGAGATTAGAACTCATGCTAGCATGATTTTAAATTTCGTGCATAAACAAATCATCAAATCTTTTGTTAATATGTTACGTTTTTTCGATAAAATCAATAGACACACTAAAATGCACATAATAACAAAGAAATCTGTTATATTTGCTAAGCTTTGTGTGCGGAAACCAATGGTCAACGGTTCTAAAATGACGTAAAGTCCCTCAACTATGGCGACCCCCCAAAGGCCCTAATCCACCACCTGATATTTTTAATCCACCTTGGTTTGTTCGTGACGGATGTCGTGTTCGATTGCTGCTAGAGCGCCGCCTAAAGCTGGCCCTACACGCTGCATTCATGTATGCGACTACAAATGACAGCTACACATTTTCTTTTGTTCTATTTGTCAAATGTAGCTACACGATGTAGCTATCGTTTGGGAGCTTTTCAATCCGTGTATGTTCAGCTCAAGGTGGATTTAAAAATATCAGATGGTGTACTCTAGTGCATTTTGACAATTCGTCACTTGACGTAAGGTCCCCAGGATTCAAACTTTGTTTACACTAGTTAATTTGGCCCGGTTGCAGGTTTCGCAACAGAACTTAAGACGTGTATACTGACTGCAGGGCATATTTAAATGTTTTCATGCAAACATGTAGATAAGCATTCCTGATCTTTTTTGATATCTTTTTACTGATACTTTTTATGACCGTGTTGCTATCTTGGTACAGGTTTCCATCCAGTTCTTATCCCGGTTTATAGCCCTTCCATAGTTTTGTCTTATTTACTTATTTAAATGTTTTATTTACAAATGTGAGTGTTTCCATTACATTAGCAATCGTGGCCCACTTTCTTTTTCAATATGTTTGACTGTCGGCTGGACTTGTGGTACAGTCGTCAACTCGTACGACTTAACAACATGCCCATCGTGGGTTCAAGTTCCAATATGACTGACTATTATCCTGCTATAAGTTATCAAAAAGTCACTAAAAACCAAGCCCCGATGTGGCGCAGGCAGGCCTTGGCCGACAACGGTTGTTGTGGTAAAGAAGAAGATGTTTGACTATTCCGCTATCATTGACCATTTTTACAACCATATAGGACATACGAAAATTTAATTTAGTCATGCTGAACTTATGGAATAGCTTCTATTAAATGTCATGACATGTTCATATGACATATGGGTCTTCCATCCACAGGGCTCACTGTCACGGCTTATTATTGACCCTTGCCCTATCTTCTGCATGAGTATTTGTGTACCAAGCAGCCATGGATATCCAGGAGTGCTAAATGCAAATAAAATCAATTAAACTAACTTCATTTAACTTTGTTGCTTCATCATGTGCTCATATAAAAAAAAAACATGGGCCAGGAATGTCCTTATTCCGTGTATATTATAATTGTATATTATTCCGTGGGAAATATAAACCCGTTATATGCATGTTTAAAAGTTGTTCACTTAGTCCTAGTTATGCAGCTCCGATGGTTTTACTATTTTGCATGGTACCACGCATTTTTGGGTTAATGTACAATGAAAAATTGTAATTGTTAAACGTTCATAGCGTACGATTTGGCAATCCTTTCAAGCAAGCATTTGACTGCATTTGGATGATGGTACACGAAGCAAGTACATGATAGTTCGAAGCAAGTCTTTTTATTTAAACGTTTTGAACTACACAAAAAACACTACTACGCATGATCAAATGGATGGAACGGGGTATAACCTCTACCACAGAATTATTTAGAATAACTGGGAATAATTTGATGATTATTGATACACTTACAACACGTTGGTAGAAGAAAACAATGATGTCTTTTGATCTGAATGTGAATATATCAATGATTCAATCACTCTACCATTGCTTGTTGCCTCGGAGAATGGAAACACCGCAAAGAAATAAAAATCATCCAAGCATCCATAGTTGGTTAGCAAAACCGGTCTATAGTGAGTAACTTTTTCGTACAGGAAGATCCTATAGTGAGCAATCGTTTCATCTATGAGCGTAACGTGAGCGTAACGTGAGCGTCACCTCTTACTTCGTTTTGTATAAGGAGATCAATTAAATTTGTTCATATAATTTATCTACCCCATTTTTTCGAATAAATATTCTTTAAAAATATATTTTGGACTTTGTGAGTTCTTATTTAACATTGAAACATACATTAAAGTGTGTTATTTTGTGTTATTCTGTGAATTTATTCTAGAATTCTTTGTGTTTTCGACATTTTTGATGATAAAAATTAAGAAATCATTATTTTTTTCAATTTTTACCTTAATTCCTCATTATCTACGAGCCGCATGGACAATTTACTTGAGATTAGAACTCATGCTAGCATGATTTTAAATTTCGTGCATAAACAAATCATCAAATCTTTTGTTAATATATTACGTTTTTTCGATAAAATCAATAGACACACTAAAATGCACATAATAACAAAGAAATCTGTTATATTTGCTAAGCTTTGTGTGCGGAAACCAATGGCCAACGGTTCTAAAATGACGTAAAGTCCCTCAACTATGGCGACCCACCAAAGGCCCTAATCCAAGGTGTATGGATATTAGGAGGTGAAGTGCTTCAGAGCAAATTGACATTTCACGACTTGACATAACAATACTGGGGGCTCCGGTATTAAAATCGGTGAGGGCTGGAGGGGGTACAGAAAATTGTATGCGATTTGACATAACAATACTCAATGATGGCGCCCGGAAAACGCGCTAACAATTCACCTCCTTAATAAAGACACCTTGGCCCTAATCCACTACCTGATATTTTTAATCCACCTTGGTTTGTTCGTGACGGATGTCGTGTTCGATTGCTGCTAGAGCGCCGCCTAAAGCTGCCCCTACACGCTGCATTCATGTATGCGACTACAAATGACAGCTACACATTTTCTTTTGTTCTATTTGTCAAATGTAGCTATCGTTTGGGAGCTTCTCAATCTGTGTATGTTCAGCTCAAGGTGGATTTAAAAATATCAGGTGGTGTACTCTAGTGCATTTTGACAATTCGTCACTTGACGTAAGGTCCCCAGGATTCAAACTTTGTTTACATTAATTAAATTTGTTCATATAATTTATCTACCCCATTTTTTCGAATAAATATTCTTTAAAAATATGTTTTGGACTTTGTGAGTGCTTATTTAACATTGAAACATACACTAAAGTGTGTTATTTTGTGTTATTCTGTGAATTTATTCTAGAATTCTTTGTGTTTTCGACATTTTTGATGATAAAAATTAAGAAATCATTATTTTTTTCAATTTTTACCTTAATTCCTCATTATCTACGAGCCGCATGGACAATTTACTTGAGATTAGAACTCATGCTAGCATGATTTTAAATTTCGTGCATAAACAAATCATCAAATCTTTTGCTAATATATTACGTTTTTCGATAAAATCAATAGACACACTAAAATGCACATAATAACAAAGAAATCTGTTATATTTGCTAAGCTTTGTGTGCGGAAACCAATAGTAAACGGTTCTAAAATGACGTAAAGTCCCTCAACTATGGCGACCCCCAAAGGCCCTAATCCACCACCTGATATTTTTAATCCACCTTGGTTTGTTCGTGACGGATGTCGTGTTCGATTGCTGCTAGAGCGCCGCCTAAAGCTGGCCCTACACCAAGGTGGAATATAGAGGAGGTGTCTTCTTAGCGTTTGGCATGTTGCCATTTTGAGATTCAGTTTGACAACAGCCGTCGATTTTTGTTTACAGGCAGCAGCTGCATTATAACGTGTAAAATGTCGATTTATGGAGTGTGGATGCAAAATACAATTTTTTGCTAAAAAATGTTAATTAAACGAAAACAATACATTTATCCTATCCAAATACCAGCAACATTCGTCCCATTTGACAACTGCCGTCGCTCCTGGTTTTGTGCTTTTTCTAAAGCCTCGATGCCCAATTGTTCTACATGACGACACCTCCTTTCTACCCACTTTGCCCTACACGCTGCATTCATGTATGCGACTACAAATGACAGCTACACATTTTCTTTTGTTCTATTTGTCAAATGTAGCTACACGATGTAGCTATCGTTTGGGAGCTTTTCAATCCGTGTATGTTCAGCTCAAGGTGGATTTAAAAATATCAGGTAGTGTACTCTAGTGCATTTTGACAATTCGTCACTTGACGTAAGGTCCCCAGGATTCAAACTTTGTTTACATTAATTAAATTTGTTCATATAATTTATCTACCCCATTTTTTCGAATAAATATTCTTTAAAAATATATTTTGGACTTTGTGAGTTCTTATTTAACATTGAAACATACATTAAAGTGTGTTATTTTGTGTTATTCTGTGAATTTATTCTAGAATTCTTTGTGTATTCGACATTTTTGATGATAAAAATTAAGAAATCATTATTTTTTTTTCAATTTTTACCTTAATTCCTCATTATCTACGAGCCGCATGGACAATTTACTTGAGATTAGAACTCATGCTAGCATGATTTTAAATTTCGTGCATAAACAAATCATCAAATCTTTTGTTAATATATTACGTTTTTTCGATAAAATCAATAGACACACTAAAATGCACATAATAACAAAGAAATCTGTTATATTTGCTAAGCTTTGTGTGCGGAAACCAATGGTCAACGGTTCTAAAATGACGTAAAGTCCCTCAACTATGGCGACCCCCCAAAGGCCCTAATCCACCACCTGATATTTTTAATCCACCTTGGTTTGTTCGTGTCGGATGTCGTGTTCGATTGCTGCTAGAGCGCCGCCTAAAGCTGGCCCTACACGCTGCATTCATGTATGCGACTACAAATGACAGCTACACATTTTCTTTTGTTCTATTTGTCAAATGTAGCTACACGATGTAGCTATCGTTTGGGAGCTTTTCAATCCGTGTATGTTCAGCTCAAGGTGGATTTAAAAATATCAGGTGGTGTACTCTAGTGCATTTTGACAATTCGTCACTTGACGTAAGGTCCCCAGGATTCAAACTTTGTTTACATTAATTAAATTTGTTCATATAATTTATCTACCCCATTTTTTCGAATAAATATTCTTTAAAAATATATTTTAGACTTTGTGAGTGCTTATTTAACATTGAAACATACACTAAAGTGTGTTATTCTGTGAATTTATTCTAGAATTCTTTGTGTTTTCGACATTTTTGATGGTAAAAAATTAAGAAATCATTATTTTTTTTCAATTTTTACATTAATTCCTCATTATCTACGAGCCGCATGGACAATTTACTTGAGATTAGAACTCATGCTAGCATCAAATCTTTTGTTAATATATTACGTTTTTTCGATAAAATCAATAGACACACTAAAATGCACATAATAACAAAGAAATCTGTTATATTTGCTAAGCTTTGTGTGCGGAAACCAATGGTCAACGGTTCTAAAATGACGTAAAGTCCCTCAACTATGGCGACCCCCCAAAGGCCCTAATCCACCACCTGATATTTTTAATCCACCTTGGTTTGTTCGTGACGGATGTCGTGTTCGATTGCTGCTAGAGCGCCGCCTAAAGCTGGCCCTACACGCTGCATTCATGTATGCGACTACAAATGACAGCTACAAATTTTCTTTTGTTCTATTTGTCAAATGTAGCTACACGATGTAGCTATCGTATGGGAGCTTTTCAATCCGTGTATGTTCAGCTCAAGGTGGATTTAAAAATATCAGGTGGTGTACTCTAGTGCATTTTGACAATTCGTCACTTGACGTAAGGTCCCCAGGATTCAAACTTTGTTTACATTAATTAAATTTGTTCATATAATTTATCTACCCCATTTTTTCGAATAAATATTCTTTAAAAATATATTTTGGACTTTGTGAGTTCTTATTTAACATTGAAACATACATTAAAGTGTGTTATTTTGTGTTATTCTGTGAATTTATTCTAGAATTCTTTGTGTTTTCGACATTTTTGATGATAAAAATTAAGAAATCATTATTTTTTTCAATTTTTACATTAATTCCTCATTATCTACGAGCCGCATGGACAATTTACTTGAGATTAGAACTCATGCTAGCATGATTTTAAATTTCGTGCATAAACAAATCATCAAATCTTTTGTTAATATATTACGTTTTTTCGATAAAATCAATAGACACACTAAAATTCACATAATAACAAAGAAATCTGTTATATTTGCTAAGCTTTGTGTGCGGAAACCAATGGCCAACGGTTCTAAAATGACGTAAAGTCCCTCAACTATGGCGACCCCCAAAGGCCCTAATCCACTACCTGATATTTTTAATCCACCTTGGTTTGTTCGTGACGGATGTCGTGTTCGATTGCTGCTAGAGCGCCGCCTAAAGCTGCCCCTACACGCTGCATTCATGTATGCGACTACAAATGACAGCTACACATTTTCTTTTGTTCTATTTGTCAAATGTAGCTACACGATGTAGCTATCGTTTGGGAGCTTTTCAATCCGTGTATGTTCAGCTCAAGGTGGATTTAAAAATATCAGGTGGTGTACTCTAGTGCATTTTGACAATTCGTCACTTGACGTAAGGTCCCCAGGATTCAAACTTTGTTTACATTAATTAAATTTGTTCATATAATTTATCTACCCCATTTTTTCGAATAAATATTCTTTAAAAATATATTTTGGACTTTGTGAGTTCTTATTTAACATTGAAACATACATTAAAGTGTGTTATTTTGTGTTATTCTGTGAATTTATTCTAGAATTCTTTGTGTTTTCGACATTTTTGATGATAAAAATTAAGAAATCATTATTTTTTTCAATTTTTACCTTAATTCCTCATTATCTACGAGCCGCATGGACAATTTACTTGAGATTAGAACTCATGCTAGCATGATTTTAAATTTCGTGCATAAACAAATCATCAAATCTTTTGTTAGTATATTACGTTTTTCGATAAAATCAATAGACACACAAAAATACACATAATAACAAAGAAATCTGTTATATTTGCTAAGCTTTGTGTGCGGAAACCAATGGTCAACGGTTCTAAAATGACGTAAAGTCCCTCAACTATGGCGACCCCCCAAAGACCCTAATCCACCACCTGATATTTTTAATCCACCTTGGTGAAGGACACGCGGCCAAAGCTAGACATTCCAATTTGCTTTTGACAGCAGAGTGACCAGAATATCTGAACCGATATATCTGTATTCCTACCGATTTTTTATATGCCTACCGATTCACAGATGACCGCCCTAAAACTACCGATTTTCCATTTATCCTACCGAAATCACAGAAATTTGATTTTTCAGTCTTTTGCTATGCTATGCTCATTTGTTACTCATCGCGCTGATGCACGTTTGAAACCTGGCACTTGAAAAATGTAACATGCGTTGGGTATTCAAAATTGTATCCGTTAAAATTTAATGTTCATAATAAGTAGAAAATGTCAGTTGTGTGGATTCCGAGAATTGCTCGTCAAAGAAAATCATTTAAATTTGAAATTGAATCTCGCTGTCAGTGGTTAAAGTTTTAAAAAAATTATCGTTAAAATAATTGATCAAATTTAAATTGTCGCGTCAGTGCAGTCTCAACAGTGCTCCTGCCGAAATCTGAAAACATAGTCTGGCCACTCTGGCCCGCAGGGCAAAAGCTCGCTCGAAAGGTCAAAAACCGTGGCAAAACGTCAAAAGACCGTCGCAAGCGCCTCCAAATCGTTGCGATTTTCCCTCGCTGGCGACGTCGTTTTTAAGTACTTGTGACGTCGGTTTTGACGTTTTGCGACGGTTTTACAACGGTGGCCGCCTTACCGTCCAAATAGACATACAGTGACAACGTTGCGCGCGACGACTTCGCGCGCGAAAAAAGTAGCTCAATTTTGCAAACAGAGCTACTCGTCGCGCGCGACAATTTGCTTCATCCTAAATAATCGAATTATCTAGTTTTTTCAAAAGACAGATTAATGCCAAACGCAAAAAATAGATTTGAACACATTTTAACCTATTTTTGTCTGTTTTCAAATAAAAAAACAAGTTGGTTGACTGAGTCAAATGAGCTACTTTGATCTACACCGAGTGAAATTTTGAGCTATTTTTCGTCGCGCGCGACGTTGCCGCTCTATGTCTATTTGGACGGTTAACATGTGGGCAAAATGACCATAAATACCGATGTCTAGGGAAAGTGTAGAGTTTGAAGGAAAAAATCTCATTTTTTTATCATTGAACTATAACACTCAGCCAAACAATCAAAACAATCAAATTAATCAAACTGCTGCAGCCCTAAGCGGTCGCGTGGAGCCCCGAGAAAAAGAACTGGGGAAAAAAAATTAGCATCTAGTCCTTCTTTGGCTTAGAATTCCTAGTAAAATTTTCAGAGCGACACTTCAAAAAGAACTTCATTTGTGTGACCGCTGAACCAAATCTAATCCATCTCCTAGATAAAGGATGCATATTCTCGTGAGATGGAACTTTCATTTTGCGCATTAGCGCAACCAAACCCCCCCCACCCCCCGTTGAACACTTCTTTCGCTTTCACTTCTTTTAACTCTGTTAAGTTTCGAGTTTTAATCTACCGAAAACTACCGATGAAATTTTGATGCGCCTACCAAAACCGCCAAAATAATCTGGCCACTCTGTTTGACAGTGGGGAGAATTCACAGACAGAAAAAAATAATTTATTTTTTCATAAATAGGCTGTTTTGCTCCGTATTCCGTATTTGTTTGATCTCTTTCATGTGAATTTTGATTGTTTATTTTCTCTTTTTGTTTGTGTGCTATATCGTTGCTTCATGTGGCCACCGCTTACCCGGCGCTAAAGCACCAATCGAACACGACATCGAACATGAAAAATGTATGGGATTTGACATGTTTGTCTTGTTTGTTTGTTTGTGGCTGACAGTGCACCTCCAAGGTGGATTAAAAATATCAGGTCGTGGATTAGGGCCTTTGGGGGGTCGCCATAGTTGAGGGACTTTACGTCATTTTAGAACCGTTGACCATTGGTTTCCGCATAGCAGATTTCTTTGTTATTATGTTATTTTGTGTGTCTATTGATTTTATCGAAAAATATAAAGATTTGATGATTTGTTTATGCACGAAATTTAAAATCATGCTAGCATGAGTTTAATCTTAAATTGTCCATGCGGCTCGTAGATGAGAATTAAGGTAAAAATTGAAAAAAATAATGATTTCTTAATTTTTATCATCAAAAATGTCGAAAACACAAAGAATTCTAGAATAAATTCATAGAATAACACAAAATAACACACTTTAATGTATGTTTCAATGCATTTTGACAATTCGTCACTTGACGTAAGGTCCCCAGGATTCAAACTTTGTTTACATTAATTAAATTTGTTCATATAATTTATCTACCCCATTTTTTCGAATAAATATTCTATAAAAATATATTTTGGACTTTGTGAGTGCTTATTTAACATTGAAACATACACTAAAGTGTGTTATTTTGTGTTATTCTGTGAATTTATTCTAGAATTCTTTGTGTTTTCGACATTTTTGATGATAAAAATTAAGAAATCATTATTTTTTTCAATTTTTACCTTATTTCCTCATTATCTACGAGCCGCATGGACAATTTACTTGAGATTAGAACTCATGCTAGCATGATTTTAAATTTCGTGCATAAACAAATCATCAAATCTTTTGTTAATATATTACGTTTTTTCGATAAAATCAATAGACACACAAAAATACACATAATAACAAAGAAATCTGTTATATTTGCTAAGCTTTGTGTGCGGAAACCAATAGTAAACGGTTCTAAAATGACGTAAAGTCCCTCAACTATGGCGACCCCCAAAGGCCCTAATCCACCACCTGATATTTTTAATCCACCTTGGTTTGTTCGTGACGGATGTCGTGTTCGATTGCTGCTAGAGCGCCGCCTAAAGCTGGCCCTACACGCTGCATTCATGTATGCGACTACAAATGACAGCTACACATTTTCTTTTGTTCTATTTGTCAAATGTAGCTACACGATGTAGCTATCGTTTGGGAGCTTTTCAATCCGTGTATGTTCAGCTCAAGGTCAAGGTGGAATGTATAATGAGGTGTAGTTATAGCGCTTTTGGTGATCCTCCCCCTGGGCTCCGATTTTGACTGATGGTTTTCCGCTTGTATATGTATTGATGGATTGTTTACGTTTTGCATGGTCAATATTTGGTGGAGATCAATTTGGGTGAATATTTTAGTTTATTAAAACACAGTCCGTGATTTAAAATGGAAATTTTCCTTCGAGAACTTGAAGCGTTCGCCAAAAGCGGAAAACTAACTGTCAGTTTTCTTCGTCGATTCTTCTTCCACCTAGCTGTCAAAACGGGCTTATAACTTGACCTGATATCTTTACGGTCCTTGCTCAAGGTGGATTTAAAAATATCAGGTGGTGTACTCTAGTGCATTTTGACAATTCGTCACTTGACGTAAGGTCCCCAGGATTCAAACTTTGTTTACATTAATTAAATTTGTTCATATAATTTATCTACCCCATTTTTTCGAATAAATATTCTTTAAAAATATATTTTGGACTTTGTGAGTGCTTATTTAACATTGAAACATACACTAAAGTGTGTTATTTTGTGTTATTCTGTGAATTTATTCTAGAATTCTTTGTGTTTTCGACATTTTTGATGGTAAAAAATTAAGAAATCATAATTTTTTTTCAATTTTTACCTTAATTCCTCATTATCTACGAGCCGCATGGACAATTTACTTAAGATTAGAACTCATGCTAGCATGATTTTAAATTTCGTGCATACACAAATCATCAAATCTTTTGTTAATATATTACGTTTTTTCGATAAAATCAATAGACACACTAAAATGCACATAATAACAAAGAAATCTGTTATATTTGCTAAGCTTTGTGTGCGGAAACCAATGGTCAACGGTTCTAAAATGACGTCAACTTCTAAAATGAAGTCCCTCAACTATGGCGACCCCCCAAAGGCCCTAATCCACCACCTGATATTTTTAATCCACCTTGGTTTGTTCGTGACGGATGTCGTGTTCGATTGCTGCTAGAGCGCCGCCTAAAGCTGGCCCTACACGCTGCATTCATGTATGCGACTACAAATGACAGCTACACATTTTCTTTTGTTCTATTTGTCAAATGTAGCTACACGATGTAGCTATCGTATGGGAGCTTTTCAATCCGTGTATGTTCAGCTCAAGGTGGATTTAAAAATATCAGATGGTGTACTCTAGTGCATTTTGACAATTCGTCACTTGACGTAAGGTCCCCAGGATTCAAACTTTGTTTACATTAATTAAATTTGTTCATATAATTTATCTACCCCATTTTTTCGAATAAATATTCTTTAAAAATATATTTTGGACTTTGTGAGTGCTTATTTAACATTGAAACATACATTAAAGTGTGTTATTTTGTGTTATTCTGTGAATTTATTCTAGAATTCTTTGTGTTTTCGACATTTTTGATGATAAAAATTAAGAAATCATTATTTTTTTCAATTTTTACCTTAATTCCTCATTATCTACGAGCCGCATGGACAATTTACTTGAGATTAGAACTCATGCTAGCATGATTTTAAATTTCGTGCATAAACAAATCATCAAATCTTTTGTTAATATATTACGTTTTTTTCGATAAAATCAATAGACACACTAAAATGCACATAATAACAAAGAAATCTGTTATATTTGCTAAGCTTTGTGTGCGGAAACCAATGGCCAACGGTTCTAAAATGAGGTAAAGTCCCTCAACTATGGCGACCCCCAAAGGCCCTAATCCACTACCTGATATTTTTAATCCACCTTGGTTTGTTCGTGTCGGATGTCGTGTTCGATTGCTGCTAGAGCGCCGCCTAAAGCTGCCCCTACACGCTGCATTCATGTATGCGACTACAAATGACAGCTACACATTTTCTTTTGTTCTATTTGTCAAATGTAGCTACACGATGTAGCTATCGTTTGGGAGCTTTTCAATCCGTGTATGTTCAGCTCAAGGTGGATTTAAAAATATCAGGTGGTGTACTCTAGTGCATTTTGACAATTCGTCACTTGACGTAAGGTCCCCAGGATTCAAACTTTGTTTACATTAATTAAATTTGTTCATATAATTTATCTACCCCATTTTTTCGAATAAATATTCTTTAAAAATATATTTTGGACTTTGTGAGTTCTTATTTAACATTGAAACATACATTAAAGTGTGTTATTTTGTGTTATTCTGTGAATTTATTCTAGAATTCTTTGTGTTTTCGACATTTTTGATGATAAAAATTAAGAAATCATTATTTTTTTTCAATTTTTACCTTAATTCCTCATTATCTACGAGCCGCATGGACAATTTACTTGAGATTAGAACTCATGCTAGCATGATTTTAAATTTCGTGCATAAACAAATCATCAAATCTTTTGTTAATATATTACGTTTTTTCGATAAAATCAATAGACACACTAAAATGCACATAATAACAAAGAAATCTGTTATATTTGCTAAGCTTTGTGTGCGGAAACCAATGGTCAACGGTTCTAAAATGACGTAAAGTCCCTCAACTATGGCGACCCCCCAAAGGCCCTAATCCACGACCTGATATTTTTAATCCACCTTGGTTTGTTCGTGACGGATGTCGTGTTCGATTGCTGCTAGAGCGCCGCCTAAAGCTGGCCCTACACGCTGCATTCATGTATGCGACTACAAATGACAGCTACACATTTTCTTTTGTTCTATTTGTCAAATGTAGCTACACGATGTAGCTATCGTTTGGGAGCTTTTCAATCCGTGTATGTTCAGCTCAAGGTGGATTTAAAAATATCAGGTGGTGTACTCTAGTGCATTTTGACAATTCGTCACTTGACGTAAGGTCCCCAGGATTCAAACTTTGTTTACATTAATTAAATTTGTTCATATAATTTATCTACCCCATTTTTTCGAATAAATATTCTTTAAAAATATATTTTGGACTTTGTGAGTGCTTATTTAACATTGAAACATACACTAAAGTGTGTTATTTTGTGTTATCCTGTGAATTCATTCTAGAATTCTTTGTGTTTTCGACATTTTTGATGATAAAAATTAAGAAATCATTATTTTTTCAATTTTTACCTTAATTCCTCATTATCTACGAGCCGCATGGTCAATTTACTTGAGATTAGAACTCATGCTAGCATGATTTTAAATTTCGTGCATAAACAAATCATCAAATCTTTTGTTAATATATTACGTTTTTTCGATAAAATCAATAGACACACTAAAATGCACATCATAACAAAGAAATCTGTTATATTTGCTAAGCTTTGTGTGCGGAAACCAATAATAAACGGTTCTAAAATGACGTAAAGTCCCTCAACTATGGCGACCCCCAAAGGCCCTAATCCACCACCTGATATTTTTAATCCACCTTGGTTTGTTCGTGACGGATGTCGTGTTCGATTACTGCTAGAGCGCCGCCTAAAGCTGGCCCTACACCAAGGTGGAATATAGAGGAGGTGTCTTCTTAGCGTTTGGCATGTTGCCATTTTGAGATTCAGTTTGACAACAGCCGTCGATTTTTGTTTACATGCAGCAGCTGCATTATAACGTGTAAAATGTCGATTTATGGAGTGTGGATGCAAAATACAATTTTTTATTGCTAAAAAATGTTAATTAAACGAAAACAATACATTTATCCTATCCAAATACCAGCAACATTCGTCCCATTTGACAACTGCCGTCGATCCTGGTTTTGTGCTTTTTTCTAAAGCCTCGATGCCCAATTGTTCTACATGACGACACCTCCTTTCTACCCACTTTGCCCTACACGCTGCATTCATGTATGCGACTACAAATGACAGCTACACATTTTCTTTTGTTCTATTTGTCAAATGTAGCTACACGATGTAGCTATCGTTTGGGAGCTTTTCAATCCGTGTATGTTCAGCTCAAGGTGGATTTAAAAATATCAGGTGGTGTACTCTAGTGCATTTTGACAATTCGTCACTTGACGTAAGGTCCCCAGGATTCAAACTTTGTTTACATTAATTAAATTTGTTCATATAATTTATCTACTCCATTTTTTCGAATAAATATTCTTTAAAAACATATTTTGGACTTTGTGAGTGCTTATTTAACATTGAAACATACACTAAAGTGTGTTATTTTGTGTTATTCTGTGAATTTATTCTAGAATTCTTTGTGTATTCGACATTTTTGATGATAAAAATTAAGAAATCATTATTTTTTTTTTCAATTTTTACCTTAATTCCTCATTATCTACGAGCCGCATGGACAATTTACTTGAGATTAGAACTCATGCTAGCATGATTTTAAATTTCGTGCATAAACAAATCATCAAATCTTTTGTTAATATATTACGTTTTTTCGATAAAATCAATAGACACACTAAAATGCACATAATAACAAAGAAATCTGTTATATTTGCTAAGCTTTGTGTGCGGAAACCAATGGTCAACGGTTCTAAAATGACGTAAAGTCCCTCAACTATGGCGACCCCCAAAGACCCTAATCCACCACCTGATATTTTTAATCCACCTTGGTGAAGGACCCGCGGCCAAAGCTTGACATTCCAATTTGCTTTTGACAGCAGAGTGACCAGAATATCTGAACCGATATATCTGTATTCCTACCGATTTTTTATATGCCTACCGATTCACAGATGACCGCCCTAAAACTACCGATTTTCCATTTATCCTACCGAAATCACAGAAATTTGATTTTTCAGTCTTTTGCTATGCTATGCTCATTTGTTACTCATCGCGCTGATGCACGTTTGAAACCTGGCACTTGAAAAATGTAACATGCGTTGGGTATTCAAAATTGTATCCGTTAAAATTTAATGTTCATAATAAGTAGAAAATGTCAGTTGTGTGGATTCCGAGAATTGCTCGTCAAAGAAAATCATTTAAATTTGAAATTGAATCTCGCTGTCAGTGGTTAAAGTTTTAAAAAAATTATCGTTAAAATAATTGATCAAATTTAAATTGTCGCGTCAGTGCAGTCTCAACAGTGCTCCTGCCGAAATCTGAAAACATAGTCTGGCCACTCTGGCCCGCAGGGCAAAAGCTCGCTCGAAAGGTCAAAAACCGTGGCAAAACGTCAAAAAAGACCGTCGCAAGCGCCTCCAAATCGTTGCGATTTTCCCTCGCTGGCGACGTCGTTTTTAAGTACTTGTGACGTCGGTTTTGACGTTTTGCGACGGTTTTACAACGGTGGCCGCCTTACCGTCCAAATAGACATACAGTGACAACGTTGCGCGCGACGACTTCGCGCGCGAAAAAAAGTAGCTCAATTTTGCAAACAGAGCTACTCGTCGCGCGCGACAATTTGCTTCATCCTAAATAATCGAATTATCTAGTTTTTCAAAAGACAGATTAATGCCAAACGCAAAAATAGATTTGAACACATTTTAACCTATTTTTGTCTGTTTTCAAATAAAAAAACAAGTTGGTTGACTGAGTCAAATGAGCTACTTTGATCTACACCGAGTGAAATTTTGAGCTATTTTTCGTCGCGCGCGACGTTGCCGCTCTATGTCTATTTGGACGGTTAACATGTGGGCAAAGTGACCATAAATACCAATGTCTAGGGAAAGTGTAGAGTTTGGAGGAAAAAATCTCATTTTTTTTATCATTGAACTATAACACTCAGCCAAACAATCAAAACAATCAAATTAATCAAACTGCTGCGGTCCTAAGCGGTCGCGTGGAGCCCCGAGAAAAAGAACTGGGGAAACAAAATTAGCATCTAGTCCTTCTTTGGCTTAGAATTCCTAGTAAAATTTTCAGAGCGACACTTCAAAAAGAACTTCATTTGTGTGACCGCTGAACCAAATCTAATCCATCTCCTAGATAAAGGATGCATATTCTCGTGAGATGGAACTTTCATTTTGCGCATTAGCGCAACCAAACCCCCCCCACCCCCCGTTGAACACTTCTTTCGCTTTCACTTCTTTTAACTCTGTTAAGTTTCGAGTTTTAATCTACCGAAAACTACCGATGAAATTTTGATGCGCCTACCAAAACCGCCAAAATAATCTGGCCACACTGTTTGACAGTGGGGAGAATTCACAGACAGAAAAAAATAATTTATTTTTTCATAAATAGGCTGTTTTGCTCCGTATTCCGTATTTGTTTGATCTCTTTCATGTGAATTTTGATTGTTTATTTTCTCTTTTTGTTTGTGTGCTATATCGTTGCTTCATGTGGCCACCGCTTACCCGGCGCTAAAGCACCAATCGAACACGACATCGAACATGAAAAATGTATGGGATTTGACATGTTTGTCTTGTTTGTTTGTTTGTGGCTGACAGTGCACCTCCAAGGTGGATTAAAAATATCAGGTCGTGGTTGGGGGTCGCCATAGTTGAGGGACTTTACGTCATTTTAGAACCGTTGACCATTGGTTTCCGCACACAAAGCTTAGCAAATATAACAGATTTCTTTGTTATTATGTGTATTTTTGTGTGTCTATTGATTTTATCGAAAAAACGTAATATATTAACAAAGATTTGATTTTATGCACGAAATTTAAAATCATGCTAGCATGAGTTCTAATCTCAAGTAAATTGTCCATGCGGCTCGTAGATAATGAGGAATTAAGGTAAAATTGAAAAAATAATGATTTCTTAATTTTTATCATCAAAATGTCGAAAACACAAAGAATTCTAGAATAAATTCACAGAATAACACAAAATAACACACTTTAATGTATGTTTCAATGCATTTTGACAATTCGTCACTTGACGTAAGGTCCCCAGGATTCAAACTTTGTTTACATTAATTAAATTTGTTCATATAATTTATCTACCCCATTTTTTCGAATAAATATTCTTTAAAAATATATTTTGGACTTTGTGAGTGCTTATTTAACATTGAAACATACACTAAAGTGTGTTATTTTGTGTTATTCTGTGAATTTATTCTAGAATTCTTTGTGTTTTCGACATTTTTGATGATAAAAATTAAGAAATCATTATTTTTTTCAATTTTTACCTTAATTCTTCATTATCTACGAGCCGCATGGACAATTTACTTGAGATTAGAACTCATGCTAGCATGATTTTAAATTTCGTGCATAAACAAATCATCAAATCTTTTGTTAATATATTACGTTTTTCGATAAAATCAATAGACACACAAAAATACACATAATAACAAAGAAATCTGTTATATTTGCTAAGCTTTGTGTGCGGAAACCAATAGTCAACGGTTCTAAAATGACGTAAAGTCCCTCAACTATGGCGACCCCCAAAGGCCCTAATCCACCACCTGATATTTTTAATCCACCTTGGTTTGTTCGTGACGGATGTCGTGTTCGATTGCTGCTAGAGCGCCGCCTAAAGCTGGCCCTACACGCTGCATTCATGTATCCGACTACAAATGACAGCTACACATTTTCTTTTGTTCTATTTGTCAAATGTAGCTACACGATGTAGCTATCGTTTGGGAGCTTTTCAATCCGTGTATGTTCAGCTCAAGGTCAAGGTGGAATGTATAATGAGGTGTAGTTATAGCGCTTTTGGTGATCCTCCCCCTGGGCTCCGATTTTGACAGATGGTTTTCCGCTTGTATATGTATTGATGGATTGTTTACGTTTTGCATGGTCAATATTTGGTGGAGATCAATTTGGGTGAATATTTTAGTTTATTAAAACACAGTCCGTGATTTAAAATGGAAATTTTCCTTCGAGAACTTGAAGCGTTCGCCAAAAGCGGAAAACTAACTGTCAGTTTTCTTCGTCGATTCTTCTTCCACCTAGCTGTCAAAACGGGCTTATAACTTGACCTGATATCTTTACGGTCCTTGCTCAAGGTGGATTTAAAAATATCAGGTGGTGTACTCTAGTGCATTTTGACAATTCGTCACTTGACGTAAGGTCCCCAGGATTCAAACTTTGTTTACATTAATTAAATTTGTTCATATAATTTATCTACCCCATTTTTTCGAATAAATATTCTTTAAAAATATATTTTGGACTTTGTGAGTGCTTATTTAACATTGAAACATACACTAAAGTGTGTTATTTTGTGTTATCCTGTGAATTCATTCTAGAATTCTTTGTGTTTTCGACATTTTTGATGATAAAAATTAAGAAATCATTATTTTTTCAATTTTTACCTTAATTCCTCATTATCTACGAGCCGCATGGACAATTTACTTGAGATTAGAACTCATGCTAGCATGATTTTAAATTTCGTGCATAAACAAATCATCAAATCTTTTGTTAATATATTACGTTTTTCGATAAAATCAATAGACACACTAAAATGCACATAATAACAAAGAAATCTGTTATATTTGCTAAGCTTTGTGTGCGGAAACCAATGGTCAACGGTTCTAAAATGACGTAAAGTCCCTCAACTATGGCGACCCCCAAAGGCCCTAATCCACCACCTGATATTTTTAATCCACCTTGGTTTGTTCGTGTCGGATGTCGTGTTCGATTGCTGCTAGAGCGCCGCCTAAAGCTGCCCCTACACGCTGCATTCATGTATGCGACTACAAATGACAGCTACACATTTTCTTTTGTTCTATTTGTCAAATGTAGCTACACGATGTAGCTATCGTTTGGGAGCTTTTCAATCCGTGTATGTTCAGCTCAAGGTGGATTTAAAAATATCAGGTCGTGTACTCTAGTGCATTTTGACAATTCGTCACTTGACGTAAGGTCCCCAGGATTCAAACTTTGTTTACATTAATTAAATTTGTTCATATAATTTATCTACCCCATTTTTTCGAATAAATATTCTTTAAAAATATATTTTGGACTTTGTGAGTGCTTATTTAACATTGAAACATACACTAAAGTGTGTTATTTTGTGTTATCCTGTGAATTCATTCTAGAATTCTTTGTGTTTTCGACATTTTTGATGATAAAAATTAAGAAATCATTATTTTTTCAATTTTACCTTAATTCCTCATTATCTACGAGCCGCATGGACAATTTACTTGAGATTAGAACTCATGCTAGCATGATTTTAAATTTCGTGCATAAACAAATCATCAAATCTTTTGTTAATATATTACGTTTTTCGATAAAATCAATAGACACACTAAAATGCACATAATAACAAAGAAATCTGTTATATTTGCTAAGCTTTGTGTGCGGAAACCAATGGTCAACGGTTCTAAAATGACGTAAAGTCCCTCAACTATGGCGACCCCCAAAGGCCCTAATCCACCACCTGATATTTTTAATCCACCTTGGTTTGTTCGTGACGGATGTCGTGTTTGATTGCTGCTAGAGCGCCGCCTAAAGCTGCCCCTACACGCTGCATTCATGTATGCGACTACAAATGACAGCTACACATTTTCTTTTGTTCTATTTGTCAAATGTAGCTACACGATGTAGCTATCGTATGGGAGCTTTTCAATCCGTGTATGTTCAGCTCAAGGTGGATTTAAAAATATCAGGTGGTGTACTCTAGTGCATTTTGACAATTCGTCACTTGACGTAAGGTCCCCAGGATTCAAACTTTGTTTACATTAATTAAATTTGTTCATATAATTTATCTACCCCATTTTTTCGAATAAATATTCTTTAAAAATATATTTTGGACTTTGTGAGTTCTTATTTAACATTGAAACATACATTAAAGTGTGTTATTTTGTGTTATTCTGTGAATTTATTCTAGAATTCTTTGTGTTTTCGACATTTTTGATGATAAAAATTAAGAAATCATTGTTTTTTTTCAATTTTTACCTTAATTCCTCATTATTTACGAGCCGCATGGACAATTTACTTGAGATTAGAACTCATGCTAGCATGATTTTAAATTTCGTGCATAAACAAATCATCAAATCTTTTTTTAATATATTACGTTTTTTTTGATAAAATCAATAGACACACTAAAATGCACATAATAACAAAGAAATCTGTTATATTTGCTAAGCTTTGTGTGCGGAAACCAATGGTCAACGGTTCTAAAATGACGTAAAGTCCCTCAACTATGGCGACCCCCCAAAGGCCCTAATCCACCACCTGATATTTTTAATCCACCTTGGTTTGTTCGTGTCGGATGTCGTGTTCGATTGCTGCTAGAGCGCCGCCTAAAGCTGGCCCTACACGCTGCATTCATGTATGCGACTACAAATGACAGCTACACATTTTCTTTTGTTCTATTTGTCAAATGTAGCTACACGATGTAGCTATCGTATGGGAGCTTTTCAATCCGTGTATGTTCAGCTCAAGGTGGATTTAAAAATATCAGGTGGTGTACTCTAGTGCATTTTGACAATTCGTCACTTGACGTAAGGTCCCCAGGATTCAAACTTTGTTTACATTAATTAAATTTGTTCATATAATTTATCTACCCCATTTTTTCGAATAAATATTCTTTAAAAATATATTTTGGACTTTGTGAGTTCTTATTTAACATTGAAACATACATTAAAGTGTGTTATTTTGTGTTATTCTGTGAATTTATTCTAGAATTCTTTGTGTTTTCGACATTTTTGATGATAAAAATTAAGAAATCATTATTTTTTCAATTTTTACCTTGATTCCTCATTATCTACGAGCCGCATGGACAATTTACTTGAGATTAGAACTCATGCTAGCATGATTTTAAATTTCGTGCATAAACAAATCATCAAATCTTTTGTTAATATATTACGTTTTTTCGATAAAATCAATAGACACACAAAAATACACATAATAACAAAGAAATCTGTTATATTTGCTAAGCTTTGTGTGCGGAAACCAATGGTCAACGGTTCTAAAATGACGTAAAGTCCCTCAACTATGGCGACCCCCCAAAGGCCCTAATCCACCACCTGATATTTTTAATCCACCTTGGTTTGTTCGTGACGGATGTCGTGTTTGATTGCTGCTAGAGCGCCGCCTAAAGCTGGCCCTACACGCTGCATTCATGTATGCGACTACAAATGACAGCTACACATTTTCTTTTGTTCTATTTGTCAAATGTAGCTACACGATGTAGCTATCGTTTGGGAGCTTTTCAATCCGTGTATGTTCAGCTCAAGGTCAAGGTGGAATGTTTAATGAGGTGTAGTTATAGCGCTTTTGGCGATCCCCCCCCTGGGCTCCGATTTTGACAGATGGTTTTCCGCTTGTATATGTATTGATGGATTGTTTACGTTTTGCATGGTCAATATTTGGTGGAGATCAATTTGGGTGAATATTTTAGTTTATTAGAACACAGTCCGTGATTTAAAATGGAAATTTTTCTTCGAGAACTTGAAGCGTTCGCCAAAAGCGGAAAACTAACTGTCAGTTTTCTTCGTCGATTCTTCTTCCACCTAGCTGTCAAAACGGGCTTATAACTTGACCTGATATCTTTACGGTCCTTGCTCAAGGTGGATTTAAAAATATCAGGTGGTGTACTCTAGTGCATTTTGACAATTCGTCACTTGACGTAAGGTCCCCAGGATTCAAACTTTGTTTACATTAATTAAATTTGTTCATATAATTTATCTACCCCATTTTTTCGAATAAATATTCTTTAAAAATATATTTTGGACTTTGTGAGTGCTTATTTAACATTGAAACATACACTAAAGTGTGTTATTTTGTGTTATTCTGTGAATTTATTCTAGAATTCTTTGTGTTTTCGACATTTTTGATGATAAAAATTAAGAAATCATTATTTTTTTCAATTTTTACCTTAATTCCTCATTATCTACGAGCCGCATGGACAATTTACTTGAGATTAGAACTCATGCTAGCATGATTTTAAATTTCGTGCATAAACAAATCATCAAATCTTTTGTTAATATATTACGTTTTTCGATAAAATCAATAGACACACTAAAATGCACATAATAACAAAGAAATCTGTTATATTTGCTAAGCTTTGTGTGCGGAAACCAATGGCCAACGGTTCTAAAATGACGTAAAGTCCCTCAACTATGGCGACCCCCAAAGGCCCTAATCCACCACCTGATATTTTTAATCCACCTTGGTTTGTTCGTGTCGGATGTCGTGTTCGATTGCTGCTAGAGCGCCGCCTAAAGCTGCCCCTACACGCTGCATTCATGTATGCGACTACAAATGACAGCTACACATTTTCTTTTGTTCTATTTGTCAAATGTAGCTACACGATGTAGCTATCGTTTGGGAGCTTTTCAATCCGTGTATGTTCAGCTCAAGGTGGATTTAAAAATATCAGGTGGTGTACTCTAGTGCATTTTGACAATTCGTCACTTGACGTAAGGTCCCCAGGATTCAAACTTTGTTTACATTAATTAAATTTGTTCATATAATTTATCTACCCCATTTTTTCGAATAAATATTCTTTAAAAATATATTTTGGACTTTGTGAGTTCTTATTTAACATTGAAACATACATTAAAGTGTGTTATTTTGTGTTATTCTGTGAATTTATTCTAGAATTCTTTGTGTTTTCGACATTTTTGATGATAAAAATTAAGAAATCATTATTTTTTTCAATTTTTACCTTGATTCCTCATTATCTACGAGCCGCATGGACAATTTACTTGAGATTAGAACTCATGCTAGCATGATTTTAAATTTCGTGCATAAACAAATCATCAAATCTTTTGTTAATATATTACGTTTTTTTTGATAAAATCAATAGACACACTAAAATGCACATAATAACAAAGAAATCTGTTATATTTGCTAAGCTTTGTGTGCGGAAACCAATGGTCAACGGTTCTAAAATGACGTAAAGTCCCTCAACTATGGCGACCCCCCAAAGGCCCTAATCCACCACCTGATATTTTTAATCCACTTTGGTTTGTTCGTGTCGGATGTCGTGTTCGATTGCTGCTAGAGCGCCGCCTATAGCTGGCCCTACACGCTGCATTCATGTATGCGACTACAAATGACAGCTACACATTTTCTTTTGTTCTATTTGTCAAATGTAGCTACACGATGTAGCTATCGTATGGGAGCTTTTCAATCCGTGTATGTTCAGCTCAAGGTGGATTTAAAAATATCAGGTGGTGTACTCTAGTGCATTTTGACAATTCGTCACTTGACGAAAGGTCCCCAGGATTCAAACTTTGTTTACATTAATTAAATTTGTTCATATAATTTATCTACCCCATTTTTTCGAATAAATATTCTTTAAAAATATATTTTGGACTTTGTGAGTGCTTATTTAACATTGAAACATACACTAAAGTGTGTTATTTTGTGTTATTCTGTGAATTTATTCTAGAATTCTTTGTGTTTTCGACATTTTTGATGATAAAAATTAAGAAATCATTATTTTTTTCAATTTTTACCTTGATTCCTCATTATCTACGAGCCGCATGGACAATTTACTTGAGATTAGAACTCATGCTAGCATGATTTTAAATTTCGTGCATAAACACATCATCAAATCTTTTGTTAATATATTACGTTTTTTCGATAAAATCAATAGACACACAAAAATACACATAATAACAAAGAAATCTGTTATATTTGCTAAGCTTTGTGTGCGGAAACCAATGGTCAACGGTTCTAAAATGACGTAAAGTCCCTCAACTATGGCGACCCCCCAAAGGCCCTAATCCACCACCTGATATTTTTAATCCACCTTGGTTTGTTCGTGACGGATGTCGTGTTTGATTGCTGCTAGAGCGCCGCCTAAAGCTGCCCCTACACGCTGCATTCATGTATGCGACTACAAATGACAGCTACACATTTTCTTTTGTTCTATTTGTCAAATGTAGCTACACGATGTAGCTATCGTTTGGGAGCTTTTCAATCCGTGTATGTTCAGCTCAAGGTCAAGGTGGAATGTATAATGAGGTGTAGTTATAGCGCTTTTGGCGATCCCCCCCTGGGCTCCGATTTTGACAGATGGTTTTCCGCTTGTATATGTATTGATGGATTGTTTACGTTTTGCATGGTCAATATTTGGTGGAGATCAATTTGGGTGAATATTTTAGTTTATTAGAACACAGTCCGTGATTTAAAATGGAAATTTTCCTTCGAGAACTTGAAGCGTTCGCCAAAAGCGGAAAACTAACTGTCAGTTTTCTTCGTCGATTCTTCTTCCACCTAGCTGTCAAAACGGGCTTATAACTTGACCTGATATCTTTACGGTCCTTGCTCAAGGTGGATTTAAAAATATCAGGTGGTGTACTCTAGTGCATTTTGACAATTCGTCACTTGACGTAAGGTCCCCAGGATTCAAACTTTGTTTACATTAATTAAATTTGTTCATATAATTTATCTACCCCATTTTTTCGAATAAATATTCTTTAAAAATATATTTTGGACTTTGTGAGTGCTTATTTAACATTGAAACATACACTAAAGTGTGTTATTTTGTGTTATTCTGTGAATTCATTCTAGAATTCTTTGTGTTTTCGACATTTTTGATGATAAAAATTAAGAAATCATTATTTTTTCAATTTTTACCTTAATTCCTCATTATCTACGAGCCGCATGGACAATTTACTTGAGATTAGAACTCATGCTAGCATGATTTTAAATTTCGTGCATAAACACATCATCAAATCTTTTGTTAATATATTACGTTTTTTCGATAAAATCAATAGACACACTAAAATGCACATAATAACAAAGAAATCTGTTATATTTGCTAAGCTTTGTGTGCGGAAACCAATGGTCAACGGTTCTAAAATGACGTAAAGTCCCTCAACTATGGCGACCCCCCAAAGGCCCTAATCCACCACCTGATATTTTTAATCCACTTTGGTTTGTTCGTGTCGGATGTCGTGTTCGATTGCTGCTAGAGCGCCGCCTATAGCTGGCCCTACACGCTGCATTCATGTATGCGACTACAAATGACAGCTACACATTTTCTTTTGTTCTATTTGTCAAATGTAGCTACACGATGTAGCTATCGTATGGGAGCTTTTCAATCCGTGTATGTTCAGCTCAAGGTGGATTTAAAAATATCAGGTGGTGTACTCTAGTGCATTTTGACAATTCGTCACTTGACGAAAGGTCCCCAGGATTCAAACTTTGTTTACATTAATTAAATTTGTTCATATAATTTATCTACCCCATTTTTTCGAATAAATATTCTTTAAAAATATATTTTAGACTTTGTGAGTGCTTATTTAACATTGAAACATACACTAAAGTGTGTTATTTTGTGTTATTCTGTGAATTTATTCTAGAATTCTTTGTGTTTTCGACATTTTTGATGATAAAAATTAAGAAATCATTATTTTTTTCAATTTTTACCTTAATTCCTCATTATCTACGAGCCGCATGGACAATTTACTTGAGATTAGAACTCATGCTAGCATGATTTTAAATTTCGTGCATAAACAAATCATCAAATCTTTTGTTAATATATTACGTTTTTTCGATAAAATCAATAGACACACTAAAATGCACATAATAACAAAGAAATCTGTTATATTTGCTAAGCTTTGTGTGCGGAAACCAATGGTCAACGGTTCTAAAATGACGTAAAGTCCCTCAACTATGGCGACCCCCCAAAGGCCCTAATCCACCACCTGATATTTTTAATCCACCTTGGAGGTGCACTGTCAGCCACAAACAAACAAACAAGACAAACATGTCAAATCCCATACATTTTTCATGTTCGATGTCGTGTTCGATTGGTGCTTGAGCGCCGGGTAAGCGGTGGCCACATGAAGCAACGATATAGCACACAAACAAAAAGAGAAAATAAACAATCAAAATTCACATGAAAGAGATCAAACAAAGGGAATACGGAGCAAAACAGCCTATTTATGAAAAAATAAATTATTTTTTTCTGTCTGTGAATTCTCCCCACTGTCAAACAGTGTGGCCAGATTATTTTGGCGGTTTTGGTAGGCGCATCAAAATTTCATCGGTAGTTTTCGGTAGATTAAAACTCGAAACTTAACTGAGTTAAAAGAAGTGAAAGCGAAAGAAGTGTTCAACGGGGGGTGGGGGGTTTTGGTTGCGCTAATACGCAAAATGAAAGTTCCATCTCACGAGAATATGCATCCTTTATCTAGGAGATGGATTAGATTTGGTGCAGCGGTCACACAAATGAAGTTCTTTTGAAGTGTCGCTCTGAAAATTTTACTAGGAATTCTAAGCCAAAGAAGGACTAGATGCTAATTTTGTTTCCCCAGTTCTTTTTCTCGGGGCTCCACGCGACCGCTTAGGGCCGCAGCAGTTTGATTAATTTGATTGTTTTGATTGTTTGGCTGAGTGTTATAGTTCAATGATTAAAAAAATGAGATTTTTTCCTTTAAACTCTACACTTTCCCTAGACATTGGTATTTCTGGTCACTTTGCCCACATGTTAACCGTCCAAATAGACATAGAGCGGCAACGTCGCGCGCGACGAAAAATAGCTCAAAATTTCACTCGGTGTAGATCAAAGTAGCTCATTTGACTCAGTCAACCAACTTGTTTTTTATTTGAAAACAGACAAAAATAGGTTAAAATGTGTTCTGATTGAACTGATACAAACTGACTGTCTATTGTTTTGAATTACTGATGATGATTATGGATCGAAATAAGTTAAAATAATACATTCAGTAGGCGACAAATCATATATAAGCACATTTGGGATGTTGAAATAAGAAAATGCAATTATGTAGGTTTATTATATTGATACCAAGTAGACGTCCAGTTTACAAGCTGTAGAAAGAGGCAAACTTAAAGTAAACGCTAAATTACTGTGATATATCACTTTGTTTCAAAATGAACAGTCGCCTGTTCGTTGGCCTTTACAAGCATAGCAATCAGATTTATTTGATGTATTTGATAAATTGATCAGATATAATAAACACGAATTAAAATAATGGGTGTTCTTGTGTGGCTTATTTAGAATTAGTTATTAATTTATTTAGCAAGCACTGACGCAATAAAAGGCCCATTTATTATTATTATTATTATTATTATTATTATTATTATTAATATTATTATTATTATTATTATTATTATTATTATTATTATTATTATTATTATTATTACCAAAAGAAATATTCTCAACCTGTGGTTGCGTTAGTGACATGACCTGAATAGTTGTTTATTGCAACAAGTTCATTTGTTAAATAGTATAACAGCAATTTTAGGCAATATATTAGTTTAAGAAAAATAGACTATAATAACACGAGCACCAGAAAACGAAACCAAACTTAAAATTACTATATTACAAACAGCTTAGATAAAGTGGTCATCTTATAAGTAAGAGGAGAGTATTAGTATGGAACTGTTATCATATTAAATCAGTGAAATAATACCTTAACGTATTCCTTCAATTAATTTATTATGTGTGTACAAACATCACGCACAATAAGGGATACGGAACTGCTAGAAACCTAAAACAAATGGTAATATTATTATCATTTTATATCGTTCAAATATTGCATAAAACTAGACAAAAAAGCAAGAGATTCATATGAGTCTCCCGAAGCTAAAAAGCGAAGCCCGATGCATAATCGTTGCTTCGGGCAGATCGAAGGTCGCTTCGTTGTATCTTGTCGCTCAATTTTTGGACCAATCCGATTTAAAAGATAGTAAAATTCTTCGCGATTCACACGTAGAAAACTTTCTAGCCGGTTGTTTGGTCCTTCGCCATCTATCGCCCTAAACAGCCGGGTCCAAACGCTTTCCCTCTCCAGAAATAGATCGGTCATCCAGCAGCGCCGTGCATTTTCCTCTTGCTGCAGTTCTTCGTCTTCCTCTTCTATGAGTATCAACATGAGAGTAGCCACTTCAGCCGCTAAAGTTGGAAGAAGTTGATTTATTTCCATTTTTCCACTGTAAAAAAAAAGAAACTTTGTGTATCACGGCAAAAACACAACCGGAGTGATCTCCGCATAATATAAACACAACCAACTATGTTTGACAACCACAATATGACAGCTGAACATACACGGATTGAAAAGCTCCCAAACGATAGCTACATCGTGTAGCTACATTTGACAAATAGAACAAAAGAAAATGTGTAGCTGTCATTTGTAGTCGCATACATGAATGCAGCGTGTAGGGCCAGCTTTAGGCGGCGCTCTAGCAGCAATCGAACACGACATCCGACACGAACAAACCCATATAATCATATGGAGGTGCACTGTCAGACACAAACAAACAAACAAGAAAAACGTCGAGTCGAACATGTCAGTTGATTCTGTCTGTGATGTTCGATACCCACCTGTGCTGTGAGTACCTTGGCTGTCAAACGCTTCACAGCTACAGTAGATAGAATTCAATTCGGGACATTTTTAAGTTTGTTTACGTAGTTTGTCTCTTTTTCTTCTTAAAATTGCGTGCAAAATATTTAAAATAGCTATCAATAATTATTGTTAAACTTTTCAATCAATTATAACATCAAATATAAAGGATTGAAACGTATTAAACGTATATTGTGTGTACATAATCCATGTGTATGCACTGTATGTGTTTTGGCATGGATGTTTGTTTACATTTTTCAATATTAAATTTGAATGATTTCTATGTTATTATAGATGTGAATAACTAGTGAATTATGAGTTGAATCTTCCCCCTGTAGGTGGATATTCATTTAAACTATGAAAATGCTTCATTTTCGAGACGAAAAGAAAGGCGTATTGCAGTGCATCATGACAGGTCTATAAGACATCGAACAGCTGACAGAGCACCTATCGAACAGAGTCGTGTTTGTTTGTCTCGTTCGATTGGTCCCAGAGCGCCGCCTTAGGCTGCGCTCTGGCACCACTCGAACACGACAACCGACTCGAACAAACCCATATAATCATATGGAGGTGCACCAAGGTGGATTTAAAAATATCAGGTGGTGGACTCTAGTGCATTTTGACAATTCGTCACTTGACGTAAGGTCCCCAGGATTCAAACTTTGTTTACATTAATTAAATTTGTTCATATAATTTATCTACCCCATTTTTTCGAATAAACATTCTTTAAAAATATATTTTGAACTTTGGGAGTTCTTATTTCTCAGGTCTCGTAGTACAGTCGTCAACTCGTACGACTTAACAACATGCCCGTCATGAGTTCAAGCCCCAAATAGACCGCGCCGCCATACGTAGGACTGACTATCCTGCTATGTGGGGAATCAATTAGTCGCTGAAAGCCAAGCCCACAAGTGGGTAGAGGCAGGCCTTGACCGACATCGGTTGTTGAGCCAAAGAAGAAGAAGAGTTCTTATTTAACATTGAAACATACATTAAAGTGTGTTATTTTGTGTTATTCTGTGAATTTATTCTAGAATTCTTTGTGTTTTCGACATTTTTGATGATAAAAATTAAGAAATCATTATTTTTTTTTCAATTTTTACCTTAATTCCTCATTATCTACGAGCCGCATGGACAATTTACTTGAGATTAGAACTCATGCTAGCATGATTTTAAATTTCGTGCATAAACAAATCATCAAATCTTTTGTTAATATATTACGTTTTTTCGATAAAATCAATAGACACACAAAAATACACATAATAACAAAGAAATCTGTTATATTTGCTAAGCTTTGTGTGCGGAAACCAATGGTCAACGGTTCTAAAATGACGTAAAGTCCCTCAACTATGGCGACCCCCCAAAGGCCCTAATCCACCACCTGATATTTTTAATCCACCTTGGAGGTGCACTGTCAGCCACAAACAAACAAACAAGACAAACATGTCAAATCCCATACATTTTTCATGTTCGATGTCGTGTTCGATTGGTGCTTGAGCGCCGGGTAAGCGGTGGCCACATGAAGCAACGATATAGCACACAAACAAAAAGAGAAAATAAACAATCAAAATTCACATGAAAGAGATCAAACAAAGGGAATACGGAGCAAAACAGCCTATTTATGAAAAAATAAATTATTTTTTTCTGTCTGTGAATTCTCCCCTCTGTCAAACAGTGTGGCCAGATTATTTTGGCGGTTTTGGTAGGCGCATCAAAATTTCATCGGTAGTTTTCGGTAGATTAAAACTCGAAACTTAACTGAGTTAAAAGAAGTGAAAGCGAAAGAAGTGTTCAACGGGGGGTGGGGGGGGGTTTTGGTTGCGCTAAAGTTCCATCTCACGAGAATATGCATCCTTTATCTAGGAGATGGATTAGATTTGGTGCAGCGGTCACACAAATGAAGTTCTTTTTGAAGTGTCGCTCTGAAAATTTTACTAGGAATTCTAAGCCAAAGAAGGACTAGATGCTAATTTTGTTTCCCCAGTTCTTTTTCTCGGGGCTCCACGCGACCGCTTAGGGCCGCAGCAGTTTGATTAATTTGATTGTTTTGATTGTTTGGCTGAGTGTTATAGTTCAATGATTAAAAAAAATGAGATTTTTTCCTTTAAACTCTACACTTTCCCTAGACATTGGTATTTCTGGTCACTTTGCCCACATGTTAACCGTCCAAATAGACATAGAGCGGCAACGTCGCGCGCGACGAAAAATAGCTCAAAATTTCACTCGGTGTAGATCAAAGTAGCTCATTTGACTCAGTCAACCAACTTGTTTTTTATTTGAAAACAGACAAAAATAGGTTAAAATGTGTTCTGATTGAACTGATACAAACTGACTGTCTATTGTTTTGAATTACTGATGATGATTATGGATCGAAATAAGTTAAAATAATACATTCAGTAGGCGACAAATCATATATAAGCACATTTGGGATGTTGAAATAAGAAAATGCAATTATGTAGGTTTATTATATTGATACCAAGTAGACGTCCAGTTTACAAGCTGTAGAAAGAGGCAAACTTAAAGTAAACGCTAAATTACTGTGATATATCACTTTGTTTCAAAATGAACAGTCGCCTGTTCGTTGGCCTTTACAAGCATAGCAATCAGATTTATTTGATGTATTTGATAAATTGATCAGATATAATAAACACGAATTAAAATAATGGGTGTTCTTGTGTGTCTTATTTAGAATTAGTTATTAATTTATTTAGCAAGCACTGACGCAATAAAAGGCCCATTTATTATTATTATTATTATTATTATTATTATTATTATTATAATTATTATTATTATTATTACTATTATTTCTATTATTATTATTATTATTATTATTATTATTATTATTATTATTATTATTATAATTATTATTATTATTATTATTATTATTAATATTATTATTATGATTATCATTTTTATTATTATTATTATTATTATTATTATTATTATTATTACCAAAAGAAATATTCTCAACCTGTGGTTGCGTTAGTGACATGACCTGAATAGTTGTTTATTGCAACAAGTTCATTTGTTAAATAGTATAACAGTAATTTTAGGCAATATATTAGTTTTAGAAAAATAGACTATAATAACACGAGCACCAGAAAACGAAACCAAACTTAAAATTACTATATTACAAACAGCTTAGATAAAGTGGTCATCTTATAAGTAAGAGGAGAGTATTAGTATGGAACTGTTATCATATTAAATCAGTGAAATAATACCTTAACGTATTCCTTCAATTAATTTATTATGTGTGTACAAACATCACGCACAATAAGGGATACGGAACTGCTAGAAACCTAAAACAAATGGTAATATTATTATCATTTTATATCGTTCAAATATTGCATAAAACTAGACAAAAAAGCAAGAGATTCATATGAGTCTCCCGAAGCTAAAAAGCGAAGCCCGATGCATAATCGTTGCTTCGGGCAGATCGAAGGTCGCATCGTTGTATCTTGTCGCTCAATTTTTGGACCAATCCGATTTAAAAGATAGTAAAATTCTTCGCGATTCACACGTAGAAAACTTTCTAGCCGGTTGTTTGGTCCTTCGCCATCTATCGCCCTAAACAGCCGGGTCCAAACGCTTTCCCTCTCCAGAAATAGATCGGTCATCCAGCAGCGCCGTGCATTTTCCTCTTGCTGCAGTTCTTCGTCTTCCTCTTCTATGAGTATCAACATGAGAGTAGCCACTTCAGCCGCTAAAGTTGGAAGAAGTTGATTTATTTCCATTTTTCCACTGTAAAAAAAAAGAAACTTTGTGTATCACGGCAAAAACACAACCGGAGTGATCTCCGCATAATATAAACACAACCAACTATGTTTGACAACCACAATATGACAGCTGAACATACACGGATTGAAAAGCTCCCAAACGATAGCTACATCGTGTAGCTACATTTGACAAATAGAACAAAAGAAAATGTGTAGCTGTCATTTGTAGTCGCATACATGAATGCAGCGTGTAGGGCCAGCTTTAGGCGGCGCTCTAGCAGCAATCGAACACGACATCCGACACGAACAAACCCATATAATCATATGGAGGTGCACTGTCAGACACAAACAAACAAACAAGAAAAACGTCGAGTCGAACATGTCAGTTGATTCTGTCTGTGATGTTCGATACCCACCTGTGCTGTGAGTACCTTGGCTGTCAAACGCTTCACAGCTACAGTAGATAGAATTCAATTCGGGACATTTTTAAGTTTGTTTACGTAGTTTGTCTCTTTTTCTTCTTAAAATTGCGTGCAAAATATTTAAAATAGCTATCAATAATTATTGTTAAACTTTTCAATCAATTATAACATCAAATATAAAGGATTGAAACTCATTAAACGTATATTGTGTGTACATAATCCATGTGTATGCACTGTATGTGTTTTGGCATGGATGTTTGTTTACATTTTTCAATATTAAATTTGAATGATTTCTATGTTATTATAGATGTGAATAACTAGTGAATTATGAGTTGAATCTTCCCCCTGTAGGTGGATATTCATTTAAACTATGAAAATGCTTCATTTTCGAGACGAAAAGAAAGGCGTATTGCAGTGCATCATGACAGGTCTATAAGACATCGAACAGCTGACAGAGCACCTATCGAACAGAGTCGTGTTTGTTTGTCTCGTTCGATTGGTCCCAGAGCGCCGCCTTAGGCTGCGCTCTGGCACCACTCGAACACGACAACCGACTCGAACAAACCCATATAATCATATGGAGGTGCACCAAGGTGGATTTAAAAATATCAGGTGGTGGACTCTAGTGCATTTTGACAATTCGTCACTTGACGTAAGGTCCCCAGGATTCAAACTTTGTTTACATTAATTAAATTTGTTCATATAATTTATCTACCCCATTTTTTCGAATAAACATTCTTTAAAAATATATTTTGAACTTTGGGAGTTCTTATTTCTCAGGTCTCGTAGTACAGTCGTCAACTCGTACGACTTAACAACATGCCCGTCATGAGTTCAAGCCCCAAATAGACCGCGCCGCCATACGTAGGACTGACTATCCTGCTATGTGGGGAATCAATTAGTCGCTGAAAGCCAAGCCCACAAGTGGGTAGAGGCAGGCCTTGACCGACATCGGTTGTTGAGCCAAAGAAGAAGAAGAGTTCTTATTTAACATTGAAACATACATTAAAGTGTGTTATTTTGTGTTATTCTGTAAATTTATTCTAGAATTCTTTGTGTTTTCGACATTTTTGATGATAAAAATTAAGAAATCATTATTTTTTTTTCAATTTTTACCTTAATTCCTCATTATCTACGAGCCGCATGGACAATTTACTTGAGATTAGAACTCATGCTAGCATGATTTTAAATTTCGTGCATAAACAAATCATCAAATCTTTTGTTAATATATTACGTTTTTTCGATAAAATCAATAGACACACTAAAATGCACATAATAACAAAGAAATCTGTTATATTTGCTAAGCTTTGTGTGCGGAAACCAATGGTCAACGGTTCTAAAATGACGTAAAGTCCCTCAACTATGGCGACCCCCCAAAGGCCCTAATCCACCACCTGATATTTTTAATCCACCTTGGAGGTGCACTGTCAGCCACAAACAAACAAACAAGACAAACATGTCAAATCCCATACATTTTTCATGTTCGATGTCGTGTTCGATTGGTGCTTGAGCGCCGGGTAAGCGGTGGCCACATGAAGCAACGATATAGCACACAAACCAAAAGAGAAAATAAACAATCAAAATTCACATGAAAGAGATCAAACAAAGGGAATACGGAGCAAAACAGCCTATTTATGAAAAAATAAATTATTTTTTTCTGTCTGTGAATTCTCCCCACTGTCAAACAGTGTGGCCAGATTATTTTGGCGGTTTTGGTAGGCGCATCAAAATTTCATCGGTAGTTTTCGGTAGATTAAAACTCGAAACTTAACTGAGTTAAAAGAAGTGAAAGCGAAAGAAGTGTTCAACGGGGGGTGGGGGGGGGTTTTGGTTGCGCTAAAGTTCCATCTCACGAGAATATGCATCCTTTATCTAGGAGATGGATTAGATTTGGTGCAGCGGTCACACAAATGAAGTTCTTTTGAAGTGTCGCTCTGAACATTTTACTAGGAATTCTAAGCCAAAGAAGGACTAGATGCTAATTTTGTTTCCCCAGTTCTTTTTCTCGGGGCTCCACGCGACCGCTTAGGGCCGCAGCAGTTTGATTAATTTGATTGTTTTGATTGTTTGGCTGAGTGTTATAGTTCAATGATTAAAAAAAATGAGATTTTTTCCTTTAAACTCTACACTTTCCCTAGACATTGGTATTTCTGGTCACTTTGCCCACATGTTAACCGTCCAAATAGACATAGAACGGCAACGTCGCGCGCGACGAAAAATAGCTCAAAATTTCACTCGGTGTAGATCAAAGTAGCTCATTTGACTCAGTCAACCAACTTGTTTTTTATTTGAAAACAGACAAAAATAGGTTAAAATGTGTTCTGATTGAACTGATACAAACTGACTGTCTATTGTTTTGAATTACTGATGATGATTATGGATCGAAATAAGTTAAAATAATACATTCAGTAGGCGACAAATCATATATAAGCACATTTGGGATGTTGAAATAAGAAAATGCAATTATGTAGGTTTATTATATTGATACCAAGTAGACGTCCAGTTTACAAGCTGTAGAAAGAGGCAAACTTAAAGTAAACGCTAAATTACTGTGATATATCACTTTGTTTCAAAATGAACAGTCGCCTGTTCGTTGGCCTTTACAAGCATAGCAATCAGATTTATTTGATGTATTTGATAAATTGATCAGATATAATAAACACGAATTAAAATAATGGGTGTTCTTGTGTGTCTTATTTAGAATTAGTTATTAATTTATTTAGCAAGCACTGACGCAATAAAAGGCCCATTTATTATTATTATTATTATTATTATTATTATTATTATTATTATTACTATTATTTCTATTATTATTATTATTATTATTATTATTATTATTATTATTATTATTATTATTATTACCAAAAGAAATATTCTCAACCTGTGGTTGCGTTAGTGACATGACCTGAATAGTTGTTTATTGCAACAAGTTCATTTGTTAAATAGTATAACAGCAATTTTAGGCAATATATTAGTTTAAGAAAAATAGACTATAATAACACGAGCACTAGAAAACGAAACCAAACTTAAAATTACTATATATACAAACAGCTTAGATAAAATGGTCATCTTATAAGTAAGAGGAGAGTATTAGTATGGAACTGTTATCATATTAAATCAGTGAAATAATACCTTAACGTATTCCTTCAATTCATTTATTATGTGTGTACAAACATCACGCACAATAAGGGATACGGAACTGCTAGAAACATAAAACAAATGGTAATATTATTATCATTTTATATCGTTCAAATATTGCATAAAACTTACCCTAAACAAAGAAGCAAGAGATTCATATGAGTCTCCCGAAGCTAAAAGCGAAGCCCGATGCATAATCGTTGCTTCGGGCAGATCGAAGGTAGCATCGTTGTATCTTGTCGCTCAATTTTTGGACCAATCCGATTTAAAAGATAGTAAAATTCTTCGCGATTCACACGTAGAAAACTTTCTAGCCGGTTGTTTGGTCCTTCGCCATCTATCGCCCTAAACAGCCGGGTCCAAACGCTTTCCCTCTCCAGAAATAGATCGGTCATCCAGCAGCGCCGTGCATTTTCCTCTTGCTGCAGTTCTTCGTCTTCCTCTTCTATGAGTATCAACATGAGAGTAGCCACTTCAGCCGCTAAAGTTGGAAGAAGTTGATTTATTTCCATTTTTCCACTGTAAAAAAAAAAGAAACTTTGTGTATCACGGCAAAAACACAACCGGAGTGATCTCCGCATAATATAAACACAACCAACTATGTTTGACAACCACAATATGACAGCTGAACATACACGGATTGAAAAGCTCCCAAACGATAGCTACATCGTGTAGCTACATTTGACAAATAGAACAAAAGAAAATGTGTAGCTGTCATTTGTAGTCGCATACATGAATGCAGCGTGTAGGGCCAGCTTTAGGCGGCGCTCTAGCAGCAATCGAACACGACATCCGACACGAACAAACCCATATAATCATATGGAGGTGCACTGTCAGACACAAACAAACAAACAAGAAAAACGTCGAGTCGAACATGTCAGTTGATTCTGTCTGTGATGTTCGATACCCACCTGTGCTGTGAGTACCTTGGCTGTCAAACGCTTCACAGCTACAGTAGATAGAATTCAATTCAGGACATTTTTAAGTTTGTTTACGTAGTTTGTCTCTTTTTCTTCTTAAAATTGCGTGCAAAATATTTAAAATAGCTATCAATAATTATTGTTAAACTTTTCAATCAATTATAACATCAAATATAAAGGATTGAAACGTATTAAACGTATATTGTGTGTACATAATCCATGTGTATGCACTGTATGTGTTTTGGCATGGATGTTTGTTTACATTTTTCAATATTAAATTTGAATGATTTCTATGTTATTATAGATGTGAATAACTAGTGAATTATGAGTTGAATCTTCCCCCCTGTAGGTGGATATTCATTTAAACTATGAAAATGCTTCATTTTCGAGACGAAAAGAAAGGCGTATTGCAGTGCATCATGACAGGTCTATAAGACATCGAACAGCTGACAGAGCACCTATCGAACAGAGTCGTGTTTGTTTGTCTCGTTCGATTGGTCCCAGAGCGCCGCCTTAGGCTGCGCTCTGGCACCACTCGAACACGACAACCGACTCGAACAAACCCATATAATCATATGGAGGTGCACCAAGGTGGATTTAAAAATATCAGGTGGTGGACTCTAGTGCATTTTGACAATTCGTCACTTGACGTAAGGTCCCCAGGATTCAAACTTTGTTTACATTAATTAAATTTGTTCATATAATTTATCTACCCCATTTTTTCGAATAAACATTCTTTAAAAATATATTTTGAATTTTGGGAGTTCTTATTTCTCAGGTCTCGTAGTACAGTCGTCAACTCGTACGACTTAACAACATGCCCGTCATGAGTTCAAGCCCCAAATAGACCGCGCCGCCATACGTAGGACTGACTATCCTGCTATGTGGGGAATCAATTAGTCGCTGAAAGCCAAGCCCACAAGTGGGTAGAGGCAGGCCTTGACCGACATCGGTTGTTGAGCCAAAGAAGAAGAAGAGTTCTTATTTAACATTGAAACATACATTAAAGTGTGTTATTTTGTGTTATTCTGTGAATTTATTCTAGAATTCTTTGTGTTTTCGACATTTTTGATGATAAAAATTAAGAAATCATTATTTTTTTTTTTCAATTTTTACCTTAATTCCTCATTATCTACGAGCCGCATGGACAATTTACTTGAGATTAGAACTCATGCTAGCATGATTTTAAATTTCGTGCATAAACAAATCATCAAATCTTTTGTTAATATATTACGTTTTTTCGATAAAATCAATAGACACACTAAAATGCACATAATAACAAAGAAATCTGTTATATTTGCTAAGCTTTGTGTGCGGAAACCAATGGTCAACGGTTCTAAAATGACGTAAAGTCCCTCAACTATGGCGACCCCCCAAAGGCCCTAATCCACCACCTGATATTTTTAATCCACCTTGGAGGTGCACTGTCAGCCACAAACAAACAAACAAGACAAACATGTCAAATCCCATACATTTTTCATGTTCGATGTCGTGTTCGATTGGTGCTTGAGCGCCGGGTAAGCGGTGGCCACATGAAGCAACGATATAGCACACAAACAAAAAGAGAAAATAAACAATCAAAATTCACATGAAAGAGATCAAACAAAGGGAATACGGAGCAAAACAGCCTATTTATGAAAAAATAAATTATTTTTTTCTGTTCAGAATTCTCCCCACTGTCAAACAGTGTGGCCAGATTATTTTGGCGGTTTTGGTAGGCGCATCAAAATTTCATCGGTAGTTTTCGGTAGATTAAAACTCGAAACTTAACTGAGTTAAAAGAAGTGAAAGCGAAAGAAGTGTTCAACGGGGGGTAGGTTAGGTTGCGCTAATGCGCAAAATGAAAGTTCCATCTCACGAGAATATGCATCCTTTATCTAGGAGATGGATTAGATTTGGTGCAGCGGTCACACAAATGAAGTTCTTTTGAAGTGTCGCTCTGAAAATTTTACTAGGAATTCTAAGCCAAAGAAGGACTAGATGCTAATTTTGTTTCCCCAGTTCTTTTTCTCGGGGCTCCACGCGACCGCTTAGGGCCGCAGCAGTTTGATTAATTTGATTGTTTTGATTGTTTGGCAGAGTGTTATAGTTCAATGATTAAAAAAAATGAGATTTTTTCCTTTAAACTCTACACTTTCCCTAGACATTGGTATTTCTGGTCACTTTGCCCACATGTTAACCGTCCAAATAGAGATAGAGCGGCAACGTCGCGCGCGACGAAAAATAGCTCAAAATTTCACTCGGTGTAGATCAAAGTAGCTCATTTGACTCAGTCAACCAACTTGTTTTTTATTTAAAAACAGACAAAAATAGGTTAAAATGTGTTCTGATTGAACTGATACAAACTGACTGTCTATTGTTTTGAATTACTGATGATGATTATGGATCGAAATAAGTTAAAATAATACATTCAGTAGGCGACAAATCATATATAAGCACATTTGGGATGTTGAAATAAGAAAATGCAATTATGTAGGTTTATTATATTGATACCAAGTAGACGTCCAGTTTACAAGCTGTAGAAAGAGGCAAACTTAAAGTAAACGCTAAATTACTGTGATATATCACTTTGTTTCAAAATGAACAGTCGTCTGTTCGTTGGCCTTAACAAGCATAGCAATCAGATTTATTTGATGTATTTGATAAATTGATCAGATATAAAAAACGAATTAAAATAATGGGTGTTCTTGTGTGGCTTATTTAGAATTAGTTATTAATTTATTTAGCAAGCACTGACGCAATAAAAGGCCCATTTATTATTATTATTATTATTATTATTATTATTATTATTATTATTATTATTATTATTATTATTATTATTATTATTATTATTATTGTTATTATTATTATGATTATTATTATTATTATTATTATTATTATAATTATTATTATTATTATTATTATTATTATTATTATTATTATTATTATTATTATTATTATTATTACCAAAAGAAATATTCTCAACCTGTGGTTGCGTTAGTGACATGACCTGAATAGTTGTTTATTGCAACAAGTTCATTTGTTAAATAGTATAACAGCAATTTTAGGCAATATATTAGTTTTAGAAAAATAGACTATAATAACACGAGCACCAGAAAACGAAACCAAACTTAAAATTACTATATATACAAACAGCTTAGATAAAGTGGTCATCTTATAAGTAAGAGGAGAGTATTAGTATGGAACTGTTATCATATTAAATCAGTGAATAAATACCTTAACGTATTCCTTCAATTCATTTATTATGTGTGTACAAACATCACGCACAATAAGGGATACGGAACTGCTAGAAACCTAAAACAAATGGTAATATTATTATCATTTTATATCGTTCAAATATTGCATAAAACTTACCCTAAACAAAGAAGCAAGAGATTCATATGAGTCTCCCGAAGCTAAAAAGCGAAGCCCGATGCATAATCGTTGCTTCGGGAAAGATCGAAGGTAGCATCGTTGTATCTTGTCGCTCAATTTTTGGACCAATCCGATTTAAAAGATAGTAAAATTCTTCGCGATTCACACGTAGAAAACTTTCTAGCCGGTTGTTTGGTCCTTCGCCATCTATCGCCCTAAACAGCCGGGTCCAAACGCTTTCCCTCTCCAGAAATAGATCGGTCATCCAGCAGCGCCGTGCATTTTCCTCTTGCTGCAGTTCTTCGTCTTCCTCTTCTATGAGTATCAACATGAGAGTAGCCACTTCAGCCGCTAAAGTTGGAAGAAGTTGATTTATTTCCATTTTTCCACTGTAAAAAAAAAAAGAAACTTTGTGTATCACGGCAAAAACACAACCGGAGTGATCTCCGCATAATATAAACACAACCAACTATGTTTGACAACCACAATATGACAGCTGAACATACACGGATTGAAAAGCTCCCAAACGATAGCTACATCGTGTAGCTACATTTGACAAATAGAACAAAAGAAAATGTGTAGCTGTCATTTGTAGTCGCATACATGAATGCAGCGTGTAGGGCCAGCTTTAGGCGGCGCTCTAGCAGCAATCGAACACGACATCCGACACGAACAAACCCATATAATCATATGGAGGTGCACTGTCAGACACAAACAAACAAACAAGAAAAACGTCGAGTCGAACAGGGTCAAGTTGATTCTGTCTGTGATGTTCGATACCCACCTGTGCTGTGAGTACCTTGGCTGTCAAACGCTTCACAGCTACAGTAGATAGAATTCAATTCAGGACATTTTTAAGTTTGTTTACGTAGTTTGTCTCTTTTTCTTCTTAAAATTGCGTGCAAAATATTTAAAATAGCTATCAATAATTATTGTTAAACTTTTCAATCAATTATAACATCAAATATAAAGGATTGAAACGTATTAAACGTATATTGTGTGTACATAATCCATGTGTATGCACTGTATGTGTTTTGGCATGGATGTTTGTTTACATTTTTCAATATTAAATTTGAATGATTTCTATGTTATTATAGATGTGAATAACTAGTGAATTATGAGTTGAATCTTCCCCCTGTAGGTGGATATTCATTTAAACTATGAAAATGCTTCATTTTCGAGACGAAAAGAAAGGCGTATTGCAGTGCATCATGACAGGTCTATAAGACATCGAACAGCTGACAGAGCACCTATCGAACAGAGTCGTGTTTGTTTGTCTCGTTCGATTGGTCCCAGAGCGCCGCCTTAGGCTGCGCTCTGGCACCACTCGAACACGACAACCGACTCGAACAAACCCATATAATCATATGGAGGTGCACCAAGGTGGATTTAAAAATATCAGGTGGTGGACTCTAGTGCATTTTGACAATTCGTCACTTGACGTAAGGTCCCCAGGATTCAAACTTTGTTTACATTAATTAAATTTGTTCATATAATTTATCTACCCCATTTTTTCGAATAAACATTCTTTAAAAATATATTTTGAACTTTGGGAGTTCTTATTTCTCAGGTCTCGTAGTACAGTCGTCAACTCGTACGACTTAACAACATGCCCGTCATGAGTTCAAGCCCCAAATAGACCGCGCCGCCATACGTAGGACTGACTATCCTGCTATGTGGGGAATCAATTAGTCGCTGAAAGCCAAGCCCACAAGTGGGTAGAGGCAGGCCTTGACCGACATCGGTTGTTGAGCCAAAGAAGAAGAAGAGTTCTTATTTAACATTGAAACATACATTAAAGTGTGTTATTTTGTGTTATTCTGTAAATTTATTCTAGAATTCTTTGTGTTTTCGACATTTTTGATGATAAAAATTAAGAAAACTTTTTTTTTCAATTTTTACCTTAATTCCTCATTATCTACGAGCCGCATGGACAATTTACTTGAGATTAGAACTCATGCTAGCATGATTTTAAATTTCGTGCATAAACAAATCATCAAATCTTTTGTTAATATATTACGTTTTTTCGATAAAATCAATAGACACACTAAAATGCACATAATAACAAAGAAATCTGTTATATTTGCTAAGCTTTGTGTGCGGAAACCAATGGTCAACGGTTCTAAAATGCCGTAAAGTCCCTCAACTATGGCGACCCCCAAAGGCCCTAATCCACCACCTGATATTTTTAATCCACCTTGGAGGTGCACTGTCAGCCACAAACAAACAAACAAGACAAACATGTCAAATCCCATACATTTTTCATGTTCGATGTCGTGTTCGATTGGTGCTTGAGCGCCGGGTAAGCGGTGGCCACATGAAGCAACGATATAGCACACAAACAAAAAGAGAAAATAAACAATCAAAATTCACATGAAAGAGATCAAACAAAGGGAATACGGAGCAAAACAGCCTATTTATGAAAAAATAAATTATTTTTTCTGTTCAGAATTCTCCCCACTGTCAAACAGTGTGGCCAGATTATTTTGGCGGTTTTGGTAGGCGCATCAAAATTTCATCGGTAGTTTTCGGTAGATTAAAACTCGAAACTTAACTGAGTTAAAAGAAGTGAAAGCGAAAGAAGTGTTCAACGGGGGGGTTTGGTTGCGCTAATGCGCAAAATGAAAGTTCCATCTCACGAGAATATGCATCCTTTATCTAGGAGATGGATTAGATTTGGTGCAGCGGTCACACAAATGAAGTTCTTTTGAAGTGTCGCTCTGAAAATTTTACTAGGAATTCTAAGCCAAAGAAGGACTAGATGCTAATTTTGTTTCCCCAGTTCTTTTTCTCGGGGCTCCACGCGACCGCTTAGGGCTGCAGCAGTTTGATTAATTTGATTGTTTTGATTGTTTGGCAGAGTGTTATAGTTCAATGATTAAAAAAAATGAGATTTTTTCCTTTAAACTCTACACTTTCCCTAGACATTGGTATTTCTGGTCACTTTGCCCACATGTTAACCGTCCAAATAGACATAGAACGGCAACGTCGCGCGCGACGAAAAATAGCTCAAAATTTCACTCGGTGTAGATCAAAGTAGCTCATTTGACTCAGTCAACCAACTTGTTTTTTATTTAAAAACAGACAAAAATAGGTTAAAATGTGTTCTGATTGAACTGATACAAACTGACTGTCTATTGTTTTGAATTACTGATGATGATTACGGATCGAAATAAGTTAAAATAATAAATTCAGTAGGCGACAAATCATATATAAGCACATTTGGGATGTTGAAATAAGAAAATGCAATTATGTAGGTTTATTATATTGATACCAAGTAGACGTCCAGTTTACAAGCTGTAGAAAGAGGCAAACTTAAAGTAAACGCTAAATTACTGTGATATATCACTTTGTTTCAAAATGAACAGTCGTCTGTTCGTTGGCCTTAACAAGCATAGCAATCAGATTTATTTGATGTATTTGATAAATTGATCAGATATAAAAACGAATTAAAATAATGGGTGTTCTTGTGTGGCTTATTTAGAATTAGTTATTAATTTATTTAGCAAGCACTGACGCAATAAAAGGCCCATTTATTATTATTATTATTATTATTATTATTATTATTATTATTTTTATTTTTATTATTATTATTATTATTATTATTATTATTATTATAATGATTATTATTATTATTATAATTATTATTATTATTATTATTATTATTATTATTATTATTATTATTATTATTATTATTATTATTATTACCAAAAGAAATATTCTCAACCTGTGGTTGCGTTAGTGACATGACCTGAATAGTTGTTTATTGCAACAAGTTCATTTGTTAAATAGTATAACAGCAATTTTAGGCAATATATTAGTTTTAGAAAAATAGACTATAATAACACGAGCACCAGAAAACGAAACCAAATTTAAAATTACTATATATACAAACAGCTTAGATAAAGTGGTCATCTTATAAGTAAGAGGAGAGTATTAGTATGGAACTGTTATCATATTAAATCAGTGAATAAATACCTTAACGTATTCCTTCAATTCATTTATTATGTGTGTACAAACATCACGCACAATAAGGGATACGGAACTGCTAGAAACCTAAAACAAATGGTAATATTATTATCATTTTATATCGTTCAAATATTGCATAAAACTTACCCTAAACAAAGAAGCAAGAGATTCATATGAGTCTCCCGAAGCTAAAAAGCGAAGCCCGATGCATAATCGTTGCTTCGGGCAGATCGAAGGTAGCATCGTTGTATCTTGTCGCTCAATTTTTGGACCAATCCGATTTAAAAGATAGTAAAATTCTTCGCGATTCACACGTAGAAAACTTTCTAGCCGGTTGTTTGGTCCTTCGCCATCTATCGCCCTAAACAGCCGGGTCCAAACGCTTTCCCTCTCCAGAAATAGATCGGTCATCCAGCAGCGCCGTGCATTTTCCTCTTGCTGCAGTTCTTCGTCTTCCTCTTCTATGAGTATCAACATGAGAGTAGCCACTTCAGCCGCTAAAGTTGGAAGAAGTTGATTTATTTCCATTTTTCCACTGTAAAAAAAAAGAAACTTTGTGTATCACGGCAAAAACACAACCGGAGTGATCTCCGCATAATATAAACACAACCAACTATGTTTGACAACCACAATATGACAGCTGAACATACACGGATTGAAAAGCTCCCAAACGATAGCTACATCGTGTAGCTACATTTGACAAATAGAACAAAAGAAAATGTGTAGCTGTCATTTGTAGTCGCATACATGAATGCAGCGTGTAGGGCCAGCTTTAGGCGGCGCTCTAGCAGCAATCGAACACGACATCCGACACGAACAAACCCATATAATCATATGGAGGTGCACTGTCAGACACAAACAAACAAACAAGAAAAACGTCGAGTCGAACATGTCAGTTGATTCTGTCTGTGATGTTCGATACCCACCTGTGCTGTGAGTACCTTGGCTGTCAAACGCTTCACAGCTACAGTAGATAGAATTCAATTCAGGACATTTTTAAGTTTGTTTACTTAGTTTGTCTCTTTTTCTTCTTAAAATTGCGTGCAAAATATTTAAAATAGCTATCAATAATTATTGTTAAACTTTTCAATCAATTATAACATCAAATATAAAGGATTGAAACGTATTAAACGTATATTGTGTGTACATAATCCATGTGTATGCACTGTATGTGTTTTGGCATGGATGTTTGTTTACATTTTTCAATATTAAATTTGAATGATTTCTATGTTATTATAGATGTGAATAACTAGTGAATTATGAGTTGAATCTTCCCCCCTGTAGGTGGATATTCATTTAAACTATGAAAATGCTTCATTTTCGAGACGAAAAGAAAGGCGTATTGCAGTGCATCATGACAGGTCTATAAGACATCGAACAGCTGACAGAGCACCTATCGAACAGAGTCGTGTTTGTTTGTCTCGTTCGATTGGTCCCAGAGCGCCGCCTTAGGCTGCGCTCTGGCACCAATCGAACACGACAACCGACTCGAACAAACCCATATAATCATATGGAGGTGCACCAAGGTGGATTTAAAAATATCAGGTGGTGGACTCTAGTGCATTTTGACAATTCGTCACTTGACGTAAGGTCCCCAGGATTCAAACTTTGTTTACATTAATTAAATTTGTTCATATAATTTATCTACCCCATTTTTCGAATAAACATTCTTTAAAAATATATTTTGAACTTTGGGAGTTCTTATTTCTTAGGTCTCGTAGTACAGTCGTCAACTCGTACGACTTAACAACATGCCCGTCATGAGTTCAAGCCCCAAATAGACCGCGCCGCCATACGTAGGACTGACTATCCTGCTATGTGGGGAATCAATTAGTCGCTGAAAGCCAAGCCCACAAGTGGGTAGAGGCAGGCCTTGACCGACATCGGTTGTTGAGCCAAAGAAGAAGAAGAGTTCTTATTTAACATTGAAACATACATTAAAGTGTGTTATTTTGTGTTATTGTGTGAATTTATTCTAGAATTCTTTGTGTTTTCGACATTTTTGATGATAAAAATTAAGAAATCATTTTTTTCAATTTTTACCTTAATTCCTCATTATCTACGAGCCGCATGGACAATTTACTTGAGATTAGAACTCATGCTAGCATGATTTTAAATTTCGTGCATAAACAAATCATCAAATCTTTTGTTAATATATTACGTTTTTTCGATAAAATCAATAGACACACTAAAATGCACATAATAACAAAGAAATCTGTTATATTTGCTAAGCTTTGTGTGCGGAAACCAATGGTCAACGGTTCTAAAATGACGTAAAGTCCCTCAACTATGGCGACCCCCAAAGGCCCTAATCCACCACCTGATATTTTTAATCCACCTTGGAGGTGCACTGTCAGCCACAAACAAACAAACAAGACAAACATGTCAAATCCCATACATTTTTCATGTTCGATGTCGTGTTCGATTGGTGCTTGAGCGCCGGGTAAGCGGTGGCCACATGAAGCAACGATATAGCACACAAACAAAAAGAGAAAATAAACAATCAAAATTCACATGAAAGAGATCAAACAAAGGGAATACGGAGCAAAACAGCCTATTTATGAAAAAATAAATTATTTTTTTCTGTTCAGAATTCTCCCCACTGTCAAACAGTGTGGCCAGATTATTTTGGCGGTTTTGGTAGGCGCATCAAAATTTCATCGGTAGTTTTCGGTAGATTAAAACTCGAAACTTAACTGAGTTAAAAGAAGTGAAAGCGAAAGAAGTGTTCACCGGGGGTTAGGTTGCGCTAATGCGCAAAATGAAAGTTCCATCTCACGAGAATATGCATCCTTTATCTAGGAGATGGATTAGATTTGGTGCAGCGGTCACACAAATGAAGTTCTTTTGAAGTGTCGCTCTGAAAATTTTACTAGGAATTCTAAGCCAAAGAAGGACTAGATGCTAATTTTGTTTCCCCAGTTCTTTTTCTCGGGGCTCCACGCGACCGCTTAGGGCCGCAGCAGTTTGATTAATTTGATTGTTTTGATTGTTTGGCAGAGTGTTATAGTTCAATGATTAAAAAATGAGATTTTTTCCTTTAAACTCTACACTTTCCCTAGACATTGGTATTTCTGGTCACTTTGCCCACATGTTAACCGTCCAAATAGAGATAGAGCGGCAACGTCGCGCGCGACGAAAAATAGCTCAAAATTTCACTCGGTGTAGATCAAAGTAGCTCATTTGACTCAGTCAACCAACTTGTTTTTTATTTAAAAACAGACAAAAATAGGTTAAAATGTGTTCTGATTGAACTGATACAAACTGACTGTCTATTGTTTTGAATTACTGATGATGATTATGGATCGAAATAAGTTAAAATAATACATTCAGTAGGCGACAAATCATATATAAGCACATTTGGGATGTTGAAATAAGAAAATGCAATTATGTAGGTTTATTATATTGATACCAAGTAGACGTCCAGTTTACAAGCTGTAGAAAGAGGCAAACTTAAAGTAAACGCTAAATTACTGTGATATATCACTTTGTTTCAAAATGAACAGTCGTCTGTTCGTTGGCCTTAACAAGCATAGCAATCAGATTTATTTGATGTATTTGATAAATTGATCAGATATAAAAACGAATTAAAATAATGGGTGTTCTTGTGTGGCTTATTTAGAATTAGTTATTAATTTATTTAGCAAGCACTGACGCAATAAAAGGCCCATTTATTATTATTATTATTATTATTATTATTATTATTATAATTATTATTATTATTATTATTATTATTATTATTATTATTATTGTTATTATTATTATGATTAATATTATTATTATTATTATAATTATTATTATAATTATTATTATTATTATTATTATTATTATTATTATTATTATTATTATTACCAAAGAAATATTCTCAACCTGTGGTTGCGTTAGTGACATGACCTGAATAGTTGTTTATTGCAACAAGTTCATTTGTTAAATAGTATAACAGCAATTTTAGGCAATATATTAGTTTAAGAAAAATAGACTATAATAACACGAGCACCAGAAAACGAAACCAAACTTAAAATTACTATATATACAAACAGCTTAGATAAAGTGGTCATCTTATAAGTAAGAGGAGAGTATTAGTATGGAACTGTTATCATATTAAATCAGTGAATAAATACCTTAACGTATTCCTTCAATTCATTTATTATGTGTGTACAAACATCACGCACAATAAGGGATACGGAACTGCTAGAAACCTAAAACAAATGGTAATATTATTATCATTTTATATCGTTCAAATATTGCATAAAACTTACCCTAAACAAAGAAGCAAGAGATTCATATGAGTCTCCCGAAGCTAAAAGCGAAGCCCGATGCATAATCGTTGCTTCGGGAAAGATCGAAGGTAGCATCGTTGTATCTTGTCGCTCAATTTTTGGACCAATCCGATTTAAAAGATAGTAAAATTCTTCGCGATTCACACGTAGAAAACTTTCTAGCCGGTTGTTTGGTCCTTCGCCATCTATCGCCCTAAACAGCCGGGTCCAAACGCTTTCCCTCTCCAGAAATAGATCGGTCATCCAGCAGCGCCGTGCATTTTCCTCTTGCTGCAGTTCTTCGTCTTCCTCTTCTATGAGTATCAACATGAGAGTAGCCACTTCAGCCGCTAAAGTTGGAAGAAGTTGATTTATTTCCATTTTTCCACTGTAAAAAAAAAAGAAACTTTGTGTATCACGGCAAAAACACAACCGGAGTGATCTCCGCATAATATAAACACAACCAACTATGTTTGACAACCACAATATGACAGCTGAACATACACGGATTGAAAAGCTCCCAAACGATAGCTACATCGTGTAGCTACATTTGACAAATAGAACAAAAGAAAATGTGTAGCTGTCATTTGTAGTCGCATACATGAATGCAGCGTGTAGGGCCAGCTTTAGGCGGCGCTCTAGCAGCAATCGAACACGACATCCGACACGAACAAACCCATATAATCATATGGAGGTGCACTGTCAGACACAAACAAACAAACAAGAAAAACGTCGAGTCGAACAGAACAAGTTGATTCTGTCTGTGATGTTCGATACCCACCTGTGCTGTGAGTACCTTGGCTGTCAAACGCTTCACAGCTACAGTAGATAGAATTCAATTCAGGACATTTTTAAGTTTGTTTACGTAGTTTGTCTCTTTTTCTTCTTAAAATTGCGTGCAAAATATTTAAAATAGCTATCAATAATTATTGTTAAACTTTTCAATCAATTATAACATCAAATATAAAGGATTGAAACGTATTAAACGTATATTGTGTGTACATAATCCATGTGTATGCACTGTATGTGTTTTGGCATGGATGTTTGTTTACATTTTTCAATATTAAATTTGAATGATTTCTATGTTATTATAGATGTGAATAACTAGTGAATTATGAGTTGAATCTTCCCCCTGTAGGTGGATATTCATTTAAACTATGAAAATGCTTCATTTTCGAGACGAAAAGAAAGGCGTATTGCAGTGCATCATGACAGGTCTATAAGACATCGAACAGCTGACAGAGCACCTATCGAACAGAGTCGTGTTTGTTTGTCTCGTTCGATTGGTCCCAGAGCGCCGCCTTAGGCTGCGCTCTGGCACCACTCGAACACGACAACCGACTCGAACAAACCCATATAATCATATGGAGGTGCACCAAGGTGGATTTAAAAATATCAGGTGGTGGACTCTAGTGCATTTTGACAATTCGTCACTTGACGTAAGGTCCCCAGGATTCAAACTTTGTTTACATTAATTAAATTTGTTCATATAATTTATCTACCCCATTTTTCGAATAAACATTCTTTAAAAATATATTTTGAACTTTGGGAGTTCTTATTTCTCAGGTCTCGTAGTACAGTCGTCAACTCGTACGACTTAACAACATGCCCGTCATGAGTTCAAGCCCCAAATAGACCGCGCCGCCATACGTAGGACTGACTATCCTGCTATGTGGGGAATCAATTAGTCGCTGAAAGCCAAGCCCACAAGTGGGTAGAGGCAGGCCTTGACCGACATCGGTTGTTGAGCCAAAGAAGAAGAAGAGTTCTTATTTAACATTGAAACATACATTAAAGTGTGTTATTTTGTGTTATTCTGTAAATTTATTCTAGAATTCTTTGTGTTTTCGACATTTTTGATGATAAAAATTAAGAAATCATTTTTTTTCAATTTTACCTTAATTCCTCATTATCTACGAGCCGCATGGACAATTTACTTGAGATTAGAACTCATGCTAGCATGATTTTAAATTTCGTGCATAAACAAATCATCAAATCTTTTGTTAATATATTACGTTTTTTCGATAAAATCAATAGACACACTAAAATGCACATAATAACAAAGAAATCTGTTATATTTGCTAAGCTTTGTGTGCGGAAACCAATGGTCAACGGTTCTAAAATGCCGTAAAGTCCCTCAACTATGGCGACCCCCAAAGGCCCTAATCCACCACCTGATATTTTTAATCCACCTTGGAGGTGCACTGTCAGCCACAAACAAACAAACAAGACAAACATGTCAAATCCCATACATTTTTCATGTTCGATGTCGTGTTCGATTGGTGCTTGAGCGCCGGGTAAGCGGTGGCCACATGAAGCAACGATATAGCACACAAACAAAAGAGAAAATAAACAATCAAAATTCACATGAAAGAGATCAAACAAAGGGAATACGGAGCAAAACAGCCTATTTATGAAAAAATAAATTATTTTTTCTGTCTGTGAATTCTCCCCACTGTCAAACAGTGTGGCCAGATTATTTTGGCGGTTTTGGTAGGCGCATCAAAATTTCATCGGTAGTTTTCGGTAGATTAAAACTCGAAACTTAACTGAGTTAAAAGAAGTGAAAGCGAAAGAAGTGTTCAACGGGGGTGGGGGGGTTTGGTTGCGCTAATGCGCAAAATGAAAGTTCCATCTCACGAGAATATGCATCCTTTATCTAGGAGATGGATTAGATTTGGTGCAGCGGTCACACAAATGAAGTTCTTTTGAAGTGTCGCTCTGAAAATTTTACTAGGAATTCTAAGCCAAAGAAGGACTAGATGCTAATTTTGTTTCCCCAGTTCTTTTTTCTCGGGGCTCCACGCGACCGCTTAGGGCTGCAGCAGTTTGATTAATTTGATTGTTTTGATTGTTTGGCAGAGTGTTATAGTTCAATGATTAAAAAATGAGATTTTTTCCTTTAAACTCTACACTTTCCCTAGACATTGGTATTTCTGGTCACTTTGCCCACATGTTAACCGTCCAAATAGACATAGAACGGCAACGTCGCGCGCGACGAAAAATAGCTCAAAATTTCACTCGGTGTAGATCAAAGTAGCTCATTTGACTCAGTCAACCAACTTGTTTTTTATTTAAAAACAGACAAAAATAGGTTAAAATGTGTTCTGATTGAACTGATACAAACTGACTGTCTATTGTTTTGAATTACTGATGATGATTACGGATCGAAATAAGTTAAAATAATAAATTCAGTAGGCGACAAATCATATATAAGCACATTTGGGATGTTGAAATAAGAAAATGCAATTATGTAGGTTTATTATATTGATACCAAGTAGACGTCCAGTTTACAAGCTGTAGAAAGAGGCAAACTTAAAGTAAACGCTAAATTACTGTGATATATCACTTTGTTTCAAAATGAACAGTCGTCTGTTCGTTGGCCTTAACAAGCATAGCAATCAGATTTATTTGATGTATTTGATAAATTGATCAGATATAAAAACGAATTAAAATAATGGGTGTTCTTGTGTGGCTTATTTAGAATTAGTTATTAATTTATTTAGCAAGCACTGACGCAATAAAAGGCCCATTTATTATTATTATTATTATTATTATTATTATTATTATTTTTATTTTTATTATTATTATTATTATTATTATTATTATTATTATATTATTATTATTATTATTATTATTATTATTATTATTATTATTATTATTATTATTATTATTATTATTATTATTATTATTATTATTATTACCAAAAGAAATATTCTCAACCTGTGGTTGCGTTAGTGACATGACCTGAATAGTTGTTTATTGCAACAAGTTCATTTGTTAAATAGTATAACAGCAATTTTAGGCAATATATTAGTTTTAGAAAAATAGACTATAATAACACGAGCACCAGAAAACGAAACCAAATTTAAAATTACTATATATACAAACAGCTTAGATAAAGTGGTCATCTTATAAGTAAGAGGAGAGTATTAGTATGGAACTGTTATCATATTAAATCAGTGAATAAATACCTTAACGTATTCCTTCAATTCATTTATTATGTGTGTACAAACATCACGCACAATAAGGGATACGGAACTGCTAGAAACCTAAAACAAATGGTAATATTATTATCATTTTATATCGTTCAAATATTGCATAAAACTTACCCTAAACAAAGAAGCAAGAGATTCATATGAGTCTCCCGAAGCTAAAAGCGAAGCCCGATGCATAATCGTTGCTTCGGGCAGATCGAAGGTAGCATCGTTGTATCTTGTCGCTCAATTTTTGGACCAATCCGATTTAAAAGATAGTAAAATTCTTCGCGATTCACACGTAGAAAACTTTCTAGCCGGTTGTTTGGTCCTTCGCCATCTATCGCCCTAAACAGCCGGGTCCAAACGCTTTCCCTCTCCAGAAATAGATCGGTCATCCAGCAGCGCCGTGCATTTTCCTCTTGCTGCAGTTCTTCGTCTTCCTCTTCTATGAGTATCAACATGAGAGTAGCCACTTCAGCCGCTAAAGTTGGAAGAAGTTGATTTATTTCCATTTTTCCACTGTAAAAAAAAAGAAACTTTGTGTATCACGGCAAAAACACAACCGGAGTGATCTCCGCATAATATAAACACAACCAACTATGTTTGACAACCACAATATGACAGCTGAACATACACGGATTGAAAAGCTCCCAAACGATAGCTACATCGTGTAGCTACATTTGACAAATAGAACAAAAGAAAATGTGTAGCTGTCATTTGTAGTCGCATACATGAATGCAGCGTGTAGGGCCAGCTTTAGGCGGCGCTCTAGCAGCAATCGAACACGACATCCGACACGAACAAACCCATATAATCATATGGAGGTGCACTGTCAGACACAAACAAACAAACAAGAAAAACGTCGAGTCGAACATGTCAGTTGATTCTGTCTGTGATGTTCGATACCCACCTGTGCTGTGAGTACCTTGGCTGTCAAACGCTTCACAGCTACAGTAGATAGAATTCAATTCAGGACATTTTTAAGTTTGTTTACGTAGTTTGTCTCTTTTTCTTCTTAAAATTGCGTGCAAAATATTTAAAATAGCTATCAATAATTATTGTTAAACTTTTCAATCAATTATAACATCAAATATAAAGGATTGAAACGTATTAAACGTATATTGTGTGTACATAATCCATGTGTATGCACTGTATGTGTTTTGGCATGGATGTTTGTTTACATTTTTCAATATTAAATTTGAATGATTTCTATGTTATTATAGATGTGAATAACTAGTGAATTATGAGTTGAATCTTCCCCCCTGTAGGTGGATATTCATTTAAACTATGAAAATGCTTCATTTTCGAGACGAAAAGAAAGGCGTATTGCAGTGCATCATGACAGGTCTATAAGACATCGAACAGCTGACAGAGCACCTATCGAACAGAGTCGTGTTTGTTTGTCTCGTTCGATTGGTCCCAGAGCGCCGCCTTAGGCTGCGCTCTGGCACCACTCGAACACGACAACCGACTCGAACAAACCCATATAATCATATGGAGGTGCACCAAGGTGGATTTAAAAATATCAGGTGGTGGACTCTAGTGCATTTTGACAATTCGTCACTTGACGTAAGGTCCCCAGGATTCAAACTTTGTTTACATTAATTAAATTTGTTCATATAATTTATCTACCCCATTTTTCGAATAAACATTCTTTAAAAATATATTTTGAATTTTGGGAGTTCTTATTTCTCAGGTCTCGTAGTACAGTCGTCAACTCGTACGACTTAACAACATGCCCGTCATGAGTTCAAGCCCCAAATAGACCGCGCCGCCATACGTAGGACTGACTATCCTGCTATGTGGGGAATCAATTAGTCGCTGAAAGCCAAGCCCACAAGTGGGTAGAGGCAGGCCTTGACCGACATCGGTTGTTGAGCCAAAGAAGAAGAAGAGTTCTTATTTAACATTGAAACATACATTAAAGTGTGTTATTTTGTGTTATTCTGTAAATTTATTCTAGAATTCTTTGTGTTTTCGACATTTTTGATGATAAAAATTAAGAAATCATTATTTTTTTTCAATTTTTACCTTAATTCCTCATTATCTACGAGCCGCATGGACAATTTACTTGAGATTAGAACTCATGCTAGCATGATTTTAAATTTCGTGCATAAACAAATCATCAAATCTTTTGTTAATATATTACGTTTTTTCGATAAAATCAATAGACACACTAAAATGCACATAATAACAAAGAAATCTGTTATATTTGCTAAGCTTTGTGTGCGGAAACCAATGGTCAACGGTTCTAAAATGCCGTAAAGTCCCTCAACTATGGCGACCCCCAAAGGCCCTAATCCACCACCTGATATTTTTAATCCACCTTGGAGGTGCACTGTCAGCCACAAACAAACAAACAAGACAAACATGTCAAATCCCATACATTTTTCATGTTCGATGTTGTGTTCGATTGGTGCTTGAGCGCCGGGTAAGCGGTGGCCACATGAAGCAACGATATAGCACACAAACAAAAAAGAGAAAAATAAACAATCAAAATTCACATGAAAGAGATCAAACAAAGGGAATACGGAGCAAAACAGCCTATTTATGAAAAAATAAATTATTTTTTCTGTCTGTGAATTCTCCCCACTGTCAAACAGTGTGGCCAGATTATTTTGGCGGTTTTGGTAGGCGCATCAAAATTTCATCGGTAGTTTTCGGTAGATTAAAACTCGAAACTTAACTGAGTTAAAAGAAGTGAAAGCGAAAGAAGTGTTCAACGGGGGTGGGGGGGGGTTTGGTTGCGCTAATGCGCAAAATGAAAGTTCCATCTCACGAGAATATGCATCCTTTATCTAGGAGATGGATTAGATTTGGTGCAGCGGTCACACAAATGAAGTTCTTTTGAAGTGTCGCTCTGAAAATTTTACTAGGAATTCTAAGCCAAAGAAGGACTAGATGCTAATTTTGTTTCCCCAGTTCTTTTTCTCGGGGCTCCACGCGACCGCTTAGGGCTGCAGCAGTTTGATTAATTTGATTGTTTTGATTGTTTGGCAGAGTGTTATAGTTCAATGATTAAAAAATGAGATTTTTTCCTTTAAACTCTACACTTTCCCTAGACATTGGTATTTCTGGTCACTTTGCCCACATGTTAACCGTCCAAATAGACATAGAGCGGCAACGTCGCGCGCGACGAAAAATAGCTCAAAATTTCACTCGGTGTAGATCAAAGTAGCTCATTTGACTCAGTCAACCAACTTGTTTTTATTTAAAAACAGACAAAAATAGGTTAAAATGTGTTCTGATTGAACTGATACAAACTGACTGTCTATTGTTTTGAATTACTGATGATGATTACGGATCGAAATAAGTTAAAATAATAAATTCAGTAGGCGACAAATCATATATAAGCACATTTGGGATGTTGAAATAAGAAAATGCAATTATGTAGGTTTATTATATTGATACCAAGTAGACGTCCAGTTTACAAGCTGTAGAAAGAGGCAAACTTAAAGTAAACGCTAAATTACTGTGATATATCACTTTGTTTCCAAAATGAACAGTCGTCTGTTCGTTGGCCTTAACAAGCATAGCAATCAGATTTATTTGATGTATTTGATAAATTGATCAGATATAATAAAAACGAATTAAAATAATGGGTGTTCTTGTGTGGCTTATTTAGAATTAGTTATTAATTTATTTAGCAAGCACTGACGCAATAAAAGGCCCATTTATTATTATTATTATTATTATTATTATTATTATTATTATTATTATTATTATTATTATTATTATTATTATTATTATTATTATTATTATTATTATTTTTATTATTATTATTATTATTATAATTATTATTATTATTATTATTATTATTATTATTATTATTATTATTACCAAAAGAAATATTCTCAACCTGTGGTTGCGTTAGTGACATGACCTGAATAGTTGTTTATTGCAACAAGTTCATTTGTTAAATAGTATAACAGCAATTTTAGGCAATATATTAGTTTTAGAAAAATAGACTATAATAACACGAGCACCAGAAAACGAAACCAAACTTAAAATTACTATATTACAAACAGCTTAGATAAAGTGGTCATCTTATAAGTAAGAGGAGAGTATTAGTATGGAACTGTTATCATATTAAATCAGTGAAATAATACCTTAACGTATTCCTTCAATTCATTTATTATGTGTGTACAAACATCACGCACAATAAGGGATACGGAACTGCTAGAAACCTAAAACAAATGGTAATATTATTATCATTTTATATCGTTCAAATATTGCATAAAACTTACCCTAAACAAAGAAGCAAGAGATTCATATGAGTCTCCCGAAGCTAAAAGCGAAGCCCGATGCATAATCGTTGCTTCGGGCAGATCGAAGGTAGCATCGTTGTATATTGTCGCTCAATTTTTGGACCAATCCGATTTAAAAGATAGTAAAATTCTTCGCGATTCACACGTAGAAAACTTTCTAGCCGGTTGTTTGGTCCTTCGCCATCTATCGCCCTAAACAGCCGGGTCCAAACGCTTTCCCTCTCCAGAAATAGATCGGTCATCCAGCAGCGCCGTGCATTTTCCTCTTGCTGCAGTTCTTCGTCTTCCTCTTCTATGAGTATCAACATGAGAGTAGCCACTTCAGCCGCTAAAGTTGGAAGAAGTTGATTTATTTCCATTTTCCACTGTAAAAAAAAAGAAACTTTGTGTATCACGGCAAAAACACAACCGGAGTGATCTCCGCATAATATAAACACAACCAACTATGTTTGACAACCACAATATGACAGCTGAACATACACGGATTGAAAAGCTCCCAAACGATAGCTACATCGTGTAGCTACATTTGACAAATAGAACAAAAGAAAATGTGTAGCTGTCATTTGTAGTCGCATACATGAATGCAGCGTGTAGGGCCAGCTTTAGGCGGCGCTCTAGCAGCAATCGAACACGACATCCGACACGAACAAACCCATATAATCATATGGAGGTGCACTGTCAGACACAAACAAACAAACAAGAAAAACGTCGAGTCGAACATGTCAGTTGATTCTGTCTGTGATGTTCGATACCCACCTGTGCTGTGAGTACCTTGGCTGTCAAACGCTTCACAGCTACAGTAGATAGAATTCAATTCAGGACATTTTTAAGTTTGTTTACGTAGTTTGTCTCTTTTTCTTCTTAAAATTGCGTGCAAAATATTTAAAATAGCTATCAATAATTATTGTTAAACTTTTCAATCAATTATAACATCAAATATAAAGGATTGAAACGTATTAAACGTATATTGTGTGTACATAATCCATGTGTATGCACTGTATGTGTTTTGGCATGGATGTTTGTTTACATTTTTCAATATTAAATTTGAATGATTTCTATGTTATTATAGATGTGAATAACTAGTGAATTATGAGTTGAATCTTCCCCCTGTAGGTGGATATTCATTTAAACTATGAAAATGCTTCATTTTCGAGACGAAAAGAAAGGCGTATTGCAGTGCATCATGACAGGTCTATAAGACATCGAACAGCTGACAGAGCACCTATCGAACAGAGTCGTGTTTGTTTGTCTCGTTCGATTGGTCCCAGAGCGCCGCCTTAGGCTGCGCTCTGGCACCACTCGAACACGACAACCGACTCGAACAAACCCATATAATCATATGGAGGTGCACCAAGGTGGATTTAAAAATATCAGGTGGTGGACTCTAGTGCATTTTGACAATTCGTCACTTGACGTAAGGTCCCCAGGATTCAAACTTTGTTTACATTAATTAAATTTGTTCATATAATTTATCTACCCCATTTTTCGAATAAACATTCATTAAAAATATATTTTGAACTTTGGGAGTTCTTATTTCTTAGGTCTCGTAGTACAGTCGTCAACTCGTACGACTTAACAACATGCCCGTCATGAGTTCAAGCCCCAAATAGACCGCGCCGCCATACGTAGGACTGACTATCCTGCTATGTGGGGAATCAATTAGTCGCTGAAAGCCAAGCCCACAAGTGGGTAGAGGCAGGCCTTGACCGACATCGGTTGTTGAGCCAAAGAAGAAGAAGAGTTCTTATTTAACATTGAAACATACATTAAAGTGTGTTATTTTGTGTTATTCTGTAAATTTATTCTAGAATTCTTTGTGTTTTCGACATTTTTGATGATAAAAATTAAGAAATCATTATTTTTTTCAATTTTTACCTTAATTCCTCATTATCTACGAGCCGCATGGACAATTTACTTGAGATTAGAACTCATGCTAGCATGATTTTAAATTTCGTGCATAAACAAATCATCAAATCTTTTGTTAATATATTACGTTTTTTCGATAAAATCAATAGACACACTAAAATGCACATAATAACAAAGAAATCTGTTATATTTGCTAAGCTTTGTGTGCGGAAACCAATGGTCAACGGTTCTAAAATGACGTAAAGTCCCTCAACTATGGCGACCCCCAAAGGCCCTAATCCACCACCTGATATTTTTAATCCACCTTGGAGGTGCACTGTCAGCCACAAACAAACAAACAAGACAAACATGTCAAATCCCATACATTTTTCATGTTCGATGTTGTGTTCGATTGGTGCTTGAGCGCCGGGTAAGCGGTGGCCACATGAAGCAACGATATAGCACACAAACAAAAAGAGAAAATAAACAATCAAAATTCACATGAAAGAGATCAAACAAAGGGAATACGGAGCAAAACAGCCTATTTATGAAAAAATAAATTATTTTTTCTGTCTGTGAATTCTCCCCACTGTCAAACAGTGTGGCCAGATTATTTTGGCGGTTTTGGTAGGCGCATCAAAATTTCATCGGTAGTTTTCGGTAGATTAAAACTCGAAACTTAACTGAGTTAAAAGAAGTGAAAGCGAAAGAAGTGTTCAACGGGGGTGGGGGGAGGGTTTGGTTGCGCTAATGCGTAAAATGAAAGTTCCATCTCACGAGAATATGCATCCTTTATCTAGGAGATGGATTAGATTTGGTGCAGCGGTCACACAAATGAAGTTCTTTTGAAGTGTCGCTCTGAAAATTTTACTAGGAATTCTAAGCCAAAGAAGGACTAGATGCTAATTTTGTTTCCCCAGTTCTTTTTCTCGGGGCTCCACGCGACCGCTTAGGGCCGCAGCAGTTTGATTAATTTGATTGTTTTGATTGTTTGGCTGAGTGTTATAGTTCAATGATTAAAAAATGAGATTTTTTCCTTTAAACTCTACACTTTCCCTAGACATTGGTATTTCTGGTCACTTTGCCCACATGTTAACCGTCCAAATAGACATAGAGCGGCAACGTCGCGCGCGACGAAAAATAGCTCAAAATTTCACTCGGTGTAGATCAAAGTAGCTCATTTGACTCAGTCAACCAACTTGTTTTTTATTTAAAAACAGACAAAAATAGGTTAAAATGTGTTCTGATTGAACTGATACAAACTGACTGTCTATTGTTTTGAATTACTGATGATGATTATGGATCGAAATAAGTTAAAATAATACATTCAGTAGGCGACAAATCATATATAAGCACATTTGGGATGTTGAAATAAGAAAATGCAATTGTGTAGGTTTATTATATTGATACCAAGTAGACGTCCAGTTTACAAGCTGTAGAAAGAGGCAAACTTAAAGTAAACGCTAAATTACTGTGATATATCACTTTGTTTCAAAATGAACAGTCGCCTGTTCGTTGGCCTTAACAAGCATAGCAATCAGATTTATTTGATGTATTTGATAAATTGATCAGATATAATAAAAACGAATTAAAATAATGGGTGTTCTTGTGTGGCTTATTTAGAATTAGTTATTGATTTATTTAGCAAGCACTGACGCAATAAAAGGCCCATTTATTATCATTATTATTATTATTATTATTATTATTATTATTATTATTATTATTATTATTATTATTTTTATTATTATTATAATTATTATAATTATTATTATTATTATTATTATTATTATTATTATTATTATCATTATTATTATTATTATTATTATTATTATTATTATTATTATTATTATTATTATTATTACCAAAGAAATATTCTCAACCTGTGGTTGCGTTAGTGACATGACCTGAATAGTTGTTTATTGCAACAAGTTCATTTGTTAAATAGTATAACAGCAATTTTAGGCAATATATTAGTTTTAGAAAAATAGACTATAATAACACGAGCACCAGAAAACGAAACCAAACTTAAAATTACTATATATACAAACAGCTTAGATAAAGTGGTCATCTTATAAGTAAGAGGAGAGTATTAGTATGGAACTGTTATCATATTAAATCAGTGAAATAATACCTTAACGTATTCCTTCAATTCATTTATTATGTGTGTACAAACATCACGCACAATAAGGGATACGGAACTGCTAGAAACCTAAAACAAATGGTAATATTATTATCATTTTATATCGTCCAAATATTGCATAAAACTTACCCTAAACAAAGAAGCAAGAGATTCATATGAGTCTCCCGAAGCTAAAAGCGAAGCCCGATGCATAATCGTTGCTTCGGGCAGATCGAAGGTAGCATCGTTGTATCTTGTCGCTCAATTTTTGGACCAATCCGATTTAAAAGATAGTAAAATTCTTCGCGATTCACACGTAGAAAACTTTCTAGCCGGTTGTTTGGTCCTTCGCCATCTATCGCCCTAAACAGCCGGGTCCAAACGCTTTCCCTCTCCAGAAATAGATCGGTCATCCAGCAGCGCCGTGCATTTTCCTCTTGCTGCAGTTCTTCGTCTTCCTCTTCTATGAGTATCAACATGAGAGTAGCCACTTCAGCCGCTAAAGTTGGAAGAAGTTGATTTATTTCCATTTTTCCACTGTAAAAAAAAAGAAACTTTGTGTATCACGGCAAAAACACAACCGGAGTGATCTCCGCATAATATAAACACAACCAACTATGTTTGACAACCACAATATGACAGCTGAACATACACGGATTGAAAAGCTCCCAAACGATAGCTACATCGTGTAGCTACATTTGACAAATAGAACAAAAGAAAATGTGTAGCTGTCATTTGTAGTCGCATACATGAATGCAGCGTGTAGGGCCAGCTTTAGGCGGCGCTCTAGCAGCAATCGAACACGACATCCGACACGAACAAACCCATATAATCATATGGAGGTGCACTGTCAGACACAAACAAACAAACAAGAAAAACGTCGAGTCGAACATGTCAGTTGATTCTGTCTGTGATGTTCGATACCCACCTGTGCTGTGAGTACCTTGGCTGTCAAACGCTTCACAGCTACAGTAGATAGAATTCAATTCGGGACATTTTTAAGTTTGTTTACGTAGTTTGTCTCTTTTTCTTCTTAAAATTGCGTGCAAAATATTTAAAATAGCTATCAATAATTATTGTTAAACTTTTCAATCAATTATAACATCAAATATAAAGGATTGAAACGTATTAAACGTATATTGTGTGTACATAATCCATGTGTATGCACTGTATGTGTTTTGGCATGGACGTTTGTTTACATTTTTCAATCTTAAATTTGAATGATTTCTATGTTATTATAGATGTGAATAACTAGTAAATTATGAGTTGAATCTTCCCCCTGTAGGTGGATATTCATTTAAACTATGAAAATGCTTCATTTTCGAGACGAAAAGAAAGGCGTATTGCAGTGCATCATGACAGGTCTATAAGACATCGAACAGCTGACAGAGCACCTATCGAACAGAGTCGTGTTTGTTTGTCTCGTTCGATTGGTCCCAGAGCGCCGCCTTAGGCTGCGCTCTGGCACCACCTCGAACACGACAACCGACTCGAACAAACCCATATAATCATATGGAGGTGCACCAAGGTGGATTTAAAAATATCAGGTGGTGGACTCTAGTGCATTTTGACAATTCGTCACTTGACGTAAGGTCCCCAGGATTCAAACTTTGTTTACATTAATTAAATTTGTTCATATAATTTATCTACCCCATTTTTCGAATAAACATTCTTTAAAAATATATTTTGAACTTTGGGAGTTCTTATTTCTCAGGTCTCGTAGTACAGTCGTCAACTCGTACGACTTAACAACATGCCCGTCATGAGTTCAAGCCCCAAATAGACCGCGCCGCCATACGTAGGACTGACTATCCTGCTATGTGGGGAATCAATTAGTCGCTGAAAGCCAAGCCCACAAGTGGGTAGAGGCAGGCCTTGACCGACATCGGTTGTTGAGCCAAAGAAGAAGAAGAGTTCTTATTTAACATTGAAACATACATTAAAGTGTGTTATTTTGTGTTATTCTGTAAATTTATTCTAGAATTCTTTGTGTTTTCGACATTTTTGATGATAAAAATTAAGAAATCATTATTTTTTTCAATTTTTACCTTAATTCCTCATTATCTACGAGCCGCATGGACAATTTACTTGAGATTAGAACTCATGCTAGCATGATTTTAAATTTCGTGCATAAACAAATCATCAAATCTTTTGTTAATATATTACGTTTTTTCGATAAAATCAATAGACACACTAAAATGCACATAATAACAAAGAAATCTGTTATATTTGCTAAGCTTTGTGTGCGGAAACCAATGGTCAACGGTTCTAAAATGACGTAAAGTCCCTCAACTATGGCGACCCCCAAAGGCCCTAATCCACCACCTGATATTTTTAATCCACCTTGGAGGTGCACTGTCAGCCACAAACAAACAAACAAGACAAACATGTCAAATCCCATACATTTTTCATGTTCGATGTCGTGTTCGATTGGTGCTTGAGCGCCGGGTAAGCGGTGGCCACATGAAGCAACGATATAGCACACAAACAAAAAGAGAAAATAAACAATCAAAATTCACATGAAAGAGATCAAACAAAGGGAATACGGAGCAAAACAGCCTATTTATGAAAAAATAAATTATTTTTTTCTGTCTGTGAATTCTCCCCACTGTCAAACAGTGTGGCCAGATTATTTTGGCGGTTTTGGTAGGCGCATCAAAATTTCATCGGTAGTTTTCGGTAGATTAAAACTCGAAACTTAACTGAGTTAAAAGAAGTGAAAGCGAAAGAAGTGTTCAACGGGGGTGGGTTTGGTTGCGCTAATGCGCAAAATGAAAGTTCCATCTCACGAGAATATGCATCCTTTATCTAGGAGATGGATTAGATTTGGTGCAGCGGTCACACAAATGAAGTTCTTTTGAAGTGTCGCTCTGAAAATTTTACTAGGAATTCTAAGCCAAAGAAGGACTAGATGCTAATTTTGTTTCCCCCAGTTCTTTTTCTCGGGGCTCCACGCGACCGCTTAGGGCCGCAGCAGTTTGATTAATTTGATTGTTTTGATTGTTTGGCAGAGTGTTATAGTTCAATGATTAAAAAAAATGAGATTTTTTCCTTTAAACTCTACACTTTCCCTAGACATTGGTATTTCTGGTCACTTTGCCCACATGTTAACCGTCCAAATAGACATAGAGCGGCAACGTCGCGCGCGACGAAAAATAGCTCAAAATTTCACTCGGTGTAGATCAAAGTAGCTCATTTGACTCAGTCAACCAACTTATTTTTTATTTAAAAACAGACAAAAATAGGTTAAAATGTGTTCTGATTGAACTGATACAAACTGACTGTCTATTGTTTTGAATTACTGATGATGATTACGGATCGAAATAAGTTAAAATAATACATTCAGTAGGCGACAAATCATATATAAGCACATTTGGGATGTTGAAATAAGAAAATGCAATTATGTAGGTTTATTATATTGATACCAAGTAGACGTCCAGTTTACAAGCTGTAGAAAGAGGCAAACTTAAAGTAAACGCTAAATTACTGTGATATATCACTTTGTTTCAAAATGAACAGTCGTCTGTTCGTTGGCCTTAACAAGCATAGCAATCAGATTTATTTGATGTATTTGATAAATTGATCAGATATAAAAAACGAATTAAAATAATGGGTGTTCTTGTGTGGCTTATTTAGAATTAGTTATTAATTTATTTAGCAAGCACTGACGCAATAAAAGGCCCATTTATTATTATTATTATTATTATTATTATTATTATTATAATTATTATTATTGTTATTATTATTATGATTAATTATTATTATTATTATTATTATTATTATTATTATTATTATTATTATTATTATTATTATTATTATTACCAAAGAAATATTCTCAACCTGTGGTTGCGTTAGTGACATGACCTGAATAGTTGTTTATTGCAACAAGTTCATTTGTTAAATAGTATAACAGCAATTTTAGGCAATATATTAGTTTTAGAAAAATAGACTATAATAACACGAGCACCAGAAAACGAAACCAAACTTAAAATTACTATATATACAAACAGCTTAGATAAAGTGGTCATCTTATAAGTAAGAGGAGAGTATTAGTATGGAACTGTTATCATATTAAATCAGTGAAATAATACCTTAACGTATTCCTTCAATTCATTTATTATGTGTGTACAAACATCACGCACAATAAGGGATACGGAACTGCTAGAAACCTAAAACAAATGGTAATATTATTATCATTTTATATCGTTCAAATATTGCATAAAACTTACCCTAAACAAAGAAGCAAGAGATTCATATGAGTCTCCCGAAGCTAAAAGCGAAGCCCGATGCATAATCGTTGCTTCGGGCAGATCGAAGGTAGCATCGTTGTATCTTGTCGCTCAATTTTTGGACCAATCCGATTTAAAAGATAGTAAAATTCTTCGCGATTCACACGTAGAAAACTTTCTAGCCGGTTGTTTGGTCCTTCGCCATCTATCGCCCTAAACAGCCGGGTCCAAACGCTTTCCCTCTCCAGAAATAGATCGGTCATCCAGCAGCGCCGTGCATTTTCCTCTTGCTGCAGTTCTTCGTCTTCCTCTTCTATGAGTATCAACATGAGAGTAGCCACTTCAGCCGCTAAAGTTGGAAGAAGTTGATTTATTTCCATTTTTCCACTGTAAAAAAAAAGAAACTTTGTGTATCACGGCAAAAACACAACCGGAGTGATCTCCGCATAATATAAACACAACCAACTATGTTTGACAACCACAATATGACAGCTGAACATACACGGATTGAAAAGCTCCCAAACGATAGCTACATCGTGTAGCTACATTTGACAAATAGAACAAAAGAAAATGTGTAGCTGTCATTTGTAGTCGCATACATGAATGCAGCGTGTAGGGCCAGCTTTAGGCGGCGCTCTAGCAGCAATCGAACACGACATCCGACACGAACAAACCCATATAATCATATGGAGGTGCACTGTCAGACACAAACAAACAAACAAGAAAAACGTCGAGTCGAACATGTCAGTTGATTCTGTCTGTGATGTTCGATACCCACCTGTGCTGTGAGTACCTTGGCTGTCAAACGCTTCACAGCTACAGTAGATAGAATTCAATTCGGGACATTTTTAAGTTTGTTTACGTAGTTTGTCTCTTTTTCTTCTTAAAATTGCGTGCAAAATATTTAAAATAGCTATCAATAATTATTGTTAAACTTTTCAATCAATTATAACATCAAATATAAAGGATTGAAACGTATTAAACGTATATTGTGTGTACATAATCCATGTGTATGCACTGTATGTGTTTTGGCATGGACGTTTGTTTACATTTTTCAATATTAAATTTGAATGATTTCTATGTTATTATAGATGTGAATAACTAGTGAATTATGAGTTGAATCTTCCCCCTGTAGGTGGATATTCATTTAAACTATGAAAATGCTTCATTTTCGAGACGAAAAGAAAGGCGTATTGCAGTGCATCATGACAGGTCTATAAGACATCGAACAGCTGACAGAGCACCTATCGAACAGAGTCGTGTTTGTTTGTCTCGTTCGATTGGTCCCAGAGCGCCGCCTTAGGCTGCGCTCTGGCACCACTCGAACACGACAACCGACTCGAACAAACCCATATAATCATATGGAGGTGCACCAAGGTGGATTTAAAAATATCAGGTGGTGGACTCTAGTGCATTTTGACAATTCGTCACTTGACGTAAGGTCCCCAGGATTCAAACTTTGTTTACATTAATTAAATTTGTTCATATAATTTATCTACCCCATTTTTCGAATAAACATTCTTTAAAAATATATTTTGAACTTTGGGAGTTCTTATTTCTCAGGTCTCGTAGTACAGTCGTCAACTCGTACGACTTAACAACATGCCCGTCATGAGTTCAAGCCCCAAATAGACCGCGCCGCCATACGTAGGACTGACTATCCTGCTATGTGGGGAATCAATTAGTCGCTGAAAGCCAAGCCCACAAGTGGGTAGAGGCAGGCCTTGACCGACATCGGTTGTTGAGCCAAAGAAGAAGAAGAGTTCTTATTTAACATTGAAACATACATTAAAGTGTGTTATTTTGTGTTATTCTGTAAATTTATTCTAGAATTCTTTGTGTTTTCGACATTTTTGATGATAAAAATTAAGAAATCATTATTTTTTTTCAATTTTTACCTTAATTCCTCATTATCTACGAGCCGCATGGACAATTTACTTGAGATTAGAACTCATGCTAGCATGATTTTAAATTTCGTGCATAAACAAATCATCAAATCTTTTGTTAATATATTACGTTTTTTCGATAAAATCAATAGACACACTAAAATGCACATAATAACAAAGAAATCTGTTATATTTGCTAAGCTTTGTGTGCGGAAACCAATGGTCAACGGTTCTAAAATGACGTAAAGTCCCTCAACTATGGCGACCCCCCAAAGGCCCTAATCCACCACCTGATATTTTTAATCCACCTTGGAGGTGCACTGTCAGCCACAAACAAACAAACAAGACAAACATGTCAAATCCCATACATTTTTCATGTTCGATGTCGTGTTCGATTGGTGCTTGAGCGCCGGGTAAGCGGTGGCCACATGAAGCAACGATATAGCACACAAACAAAAAGAGAAAATAAACAATCAAAATTCACATGAAAGAGATCAAACAAAGGGAATACGGAGCAAAACAGCCTATTTATGAAAAAATAAATTATTTTTTTCTGTTCAGAATTCTCCCCACTGTCAAACAGTGTGGCCAGATTATTTTGGCGGTTTTGGTAGGCGCATCAAAATTTCATCGGTAGTTTTCGGTAGATTAAAACTCGAAACTTAACTGAGTTAAAAGAAGTGAAAGCGAAAGAAGTGTTCAACGGGGGTGGGGGTTTGGTTGCGCTAATGCGCAAAATGAAAGTTCCATCTCACGAGAATATGCATCCTTTATCTAGGAGATGGATTAGATTTGGTGCAGCGGTCACACAAATGAAGTTCTTTTGAAGTGTCGCTCTGAAAATTTTACTAGGAATTCTAAGCCAAAGAAGGACTAGATGCTAATTTTGTTTCCCCAGTTCTTTTTCTCGGGGCTCCACGCGACCGCTTAGGGCCGCAGCAGTTTGATTAATTTGATTGTTTTGATTGTTTGGCAGAGTGTTATAGTTCAATGATTAAAAAAAAATGAGATTTTTTCCTTTAAACTCTACACTTTCCCTAGACATTGGTATTTCTGGTCACTTTGCCCACATGTTAACCGTCCAAATAGAGATAGAGCGGCAACGTCGCGCGCGACGAAAAATAGCTCAAAATTTCACTCGGTGTAGATCAAAGTAGCTCATTTGACTCAGTCAACCAACTTGTTTTTTATTTAAAAACAGACAAAAATAGGTTAAAATGTGTTCTGATTGAACTGATACAAACTGACTGTCTATTGTTTTGAATTACTGATGATGATTATGGATCGAAATAAGTTAAAATAATAAATTCAGTAGGCGACAAATCATATATAAGCACATTTGGGATGTTGAAATAAGAAAATGCAATTATGTAGGTTTATTATATTGATACCAAGTAGACGTCCAGTTTACAAGCTGTAGAAAGAGGCAAACTTAAAGTAAACGCTAAATTACTGTGATATATCACTTTGTTTCAAAATGAACAGTCGCCTGTTCGTTGGCCTTAACAAGCATAGCAATCAGATTTATTTGATGTATTTGATAAATTGATCAGATATAATAAAAACGAATTAAAATAATGGGTGTTCTTGTGTGGCTTATTTAGAATTAGTTATTAATTTATTTAGCAAGCACTGACGCAATAAAAGGCCCATTTATTATCATTATTATTATTATTATTATTATTATTATTATTATTATTAATATTATTATTATTATTATTATTATTATTATTATTATTATTATTATTATTATTATTATTATTATTACCAAAAGAAATATTCTCAACCTGTGGTTGCGTTAGTGACATGACCTGAATAGTTGTTTATTGCAACAAGTTCATTTGTTAAATAGTATAACAGCAATTTTAGGCAATATATTAGTTTTAGAAAAATAGACTATAATAACACGAGCACCAAAAAACGAAACCAAACTTAAAATTACTATATTACAAACAGCTTAGATAAAGTGGTCATCTTATAAGTAAGAGGAGAGTATTAGTATGGAACTGTTATCATATTAAATCAGTGAAATAATACCTTAACGTATTCCTTCAATTCATTTATTATGTGTGTACAAACATCACGCACAATAAGGGATGCGGAACTGCTAGAAACCTAAAACAAATGGTAATATTATTATCATTTTATATCGTTCAAATATTGCATAAAACTAGACAAAAAGCAAGAGATTCATATGAGTCTCCCGAAGCTAAAAGCGAAGCCCGATGCATAATCGTTGCTTCGGGCAGATCGAAGGTCGCATCGTTGTATCTTGTCGCTCAATTTTTGGACCAATCCGATTTAAAAGATAGTAAAATTCTTCGCGATTCACACGTAGAAAACTTTCTAGCCGGTTGTTTGGTCCTTCGCCATCTATCGCCCTAAACAGCCGGGTCCAAACGCTTTCCCTCTCCAGAAATAGATCGGTCATCCAGCAGCGCCGTGCATTTTCCTCTTGCTGCAGTTCTTCGTCTTCCTCTTCTATGAGTATCAACATGAGAGTAGCCACTTCAGCCGCTAAAGTTGGAAGAAGTTGATTTATTTCCATTTTTCCACTGTAAAAAAAAAGAAACTTTGTGTATCACGGCAAAAACACAACCGGAGTGATCTCCGCATAATATAAACACAACCAACTATGTTTGACAACCACAATATGACAGCTGAACATACACGGATTGAAAAGCTCCCAAACGATAGCTACATCGTGTAGCTACATTTGACAAATAGAACAAAAGAAAATGTGTAGCTGTCATTTGTAGTCGCATACATGAATGCAGCGTGTAGGGCCAGCTTTAGGCGGCGCTCTAGCAGCAATCGAACACGACATCCGACACGAACAAACCCATATAATCATATGGAGGTGCACTGTCAGACACAAACAAACAAACAAGAAAAACGTCGAGTCGAACATGTCAGTTGATTCTGTCTGTGATGTTCGATACCCACCTGTGCTGTGAGTACCTTGGCTGTCAAACGCTTCACAGCTACAGTAGATAGAATTCAATTCGGGACATTTTTAAGTTTGTTTACGTAGTTTGTCTCTTTTTCTTCTTAAAATTGCGTGCAAAATATTTAAAATAGTTATCAATAATTATTGTTAAACTTTTCAATCAATTATAACATCAAATATAAAGGATTGAAACGTATTAAACGTATATTGTGTGTACATAATCCATGTGTATGCACTGTATGTGTTTTGGCATGGACGTTTGTTTACATTTTTCAATATTAAATTTGAATGATTTCTATGTTATTATAGATGTGAATAACTAGTAAATTATGAGTTGAATCTTCCCCCTGTAGGTGGATATTCATTTAAACTATGAAAATGCTTCATTTTCGAGACGAAAAGAAAGGCGTATTGCAGTGCATCATGACAGGTCTATAAGACATCGAACAGCTGACAGAGCACCTATCGAACAGAGTCGTGTTTGTTTGTCTCGTTCGATTGGTCCCAGAGCGCCGCCTTAGGCTGCGCTCTGGCACCACTCGAACACGACAACCGACTCGAACAAACCCATATAATCATATGGAGGTGCACCAAGGTGGATTTAAAAATATCAGGTGGTGGACTCTAGTGCATTTTGACAATTCGTCACTTGACGTAAGGTCCCCAGGATTCAAACTTTGTTTACATTAATTAAATTTGTTCATATAATTTATCTACCCCATTTTTTCGAATAAACATTCTTTAAAAATATATTTTGAACTTTGGGAGTTCTTATTTCTCAGGTCTCGTAGTACAGTCGTCAACTCGTACGACTTAACAACATGCCCGTCATGAGTTCAAGCCCCAAATAGACCGCGCCGCCATACGTAGGACTGACTATCCTGCTATGTGGGGAATCAATTAGTCGCTGAAAGCCAAGCCCACAAGTGGGTAGAGGCAGGCCTTGACCGACATCGGTTGTTGAGCCAAAGAAGAAGAAGAGTTCTTATTTAACATTGAAACATACATTAAAGTGTGTTATTTTGTGTTATTCTGTAAATTTATTCTAGAATTCTTTGTGTTTTCGACATTTTTGATGATAAAAATTAAGAAATCATTTTTTTTTCAATTTTTACCTTAATTCCTCATTATCTACGAGCCGCATGGACAATTTACTTGAGATTAGAACTCATGCTAGCATGATTTTAAATTTCGTGCATAAACAAATCATCAAATCTTTTGTTAATATATTACGTTTTTTCGATAAAATCAATAGACACACTAAAATGCACATAATAACAAAGAAATCTGTTATATTTGCTAAGCTTTGTGTGCGGAAACCAATGGTCAACGGTTCTAAAATGACGTAAAGTCCCTCAACTATGGCGACCCCCCAAAGGCCCTAATCCACCACCTGATATTTTTAATCCACCTTGGAGGTGCACTGTCAGCCACAAACAAACAAACAAGACAAACATGTCAAATCCCATACATTTTTCATGTTCGATGTCGTGTTCGATTGGTGCTTGAGCGCCGGGTAAGCGGTGGCCACATGAAGCAACGATATAGCACACAAACAAAAAGAGAAAATAAACAATCAAAATTCACATGAAAGAGATCAAACAAAGGGAATACGGAGCAAAACAGCCTATTTATGAAAAAATAAATTATTTTTTTCTGTCTGTGAATTCTCCCCACTGTCAAACAGTGTGGCCAGATTATTTTGGCGGTTTTGGTAGGCGCATCAAAATTTCATCGGTAGTTTTCGGTAGATTAAAACTCGAAACTTAACTGAGTTAAAAGAAGTGAAAGCGAAAGAAGTGTTCAACGGGGGTGGGTTTGGTTGCGCTAATGCGCAAAATGAAAGTTCCATCTCACGAGAATATGCATCCTTTATCTAGGAGATGGATTAGATTTGGTGCAGCGGTCACACAAATGAAGTTCTTTTGAAGTGTCGCTCTGAAAATTTTACTAGGAATTCTAAGCCAAAGAAGGACTAGATGCTAATTTTGTTTCCCCAGTTCTTTTTCTCGGGGCTCCACGCGACCGCTTAGGGCCGTAGCAGTTTGATTAATTTGATTGTTTTGATTGTTTGGCAGAGTGTTATAGTTCAATGATTAAAAAAATGAGATTTTTTCCTTTAAACTCTACACTTTCCCTAGACATTGGTATTTCTGGTCACTTTGCCCACATGTTAACCGTCCAAATAGACATAGAGCGGCAACGTCGCGCGCGACGAAAAATAGCTCAAAATTTCACTCGGTGTAGATCAAAGTAGCTCATTTGACTCAGTCAACCAACTTGTTTTTTATTTAAAAACAGACAAAAATAGGTTAAAATGTGTTCTGATTGAACTGATACAAACTGACTGTCTATTGTTTTGAATTACTGATGATGATTATGGATCGAAATAAGTTAAAATAATAAATTCAGTAGGCGACAAATCATATATAAGCACATTTGGGATGTTGAAATAAGAAAATGCAATTATGTAGGTTTATTATATTGATACCAAGTAGACGTCCAGTTTACAAGCTGTAGAAAGAGGCAAACTTAAAGTAAACGCTAAATTACTGTGATATATCACTTTGTTTCAAAATGAACAGTCGCCTGTTCGTTGGCCTTAACAAGCATAGCAATCAGATTTATTTGATGTATTTGATAAATTGATCAGATATAATAAAAACGAATTAAAATAATGGGTGTTCTTGTGTGGCTTATTTAGAATTAGTTATTAATTTATTTAGCAAGCACTGACGCAATAAAAGGCCCATTTATTATCATTATTATTATTATTATTATTATTATTATTATTATTATTAATATTATTATTATTATTATTATTATTATTATTATTATTATTATTATTATTATTATTATTATTATTATTATTATTATTACCAAAAGAAATATTCTCAACCTGTGGTTGCGTTAGTGACATGACCTGAATAGTTGTTTATTGCAACAAGTTCATTTGTTAAATAGTATAACAGCAATTTTAGGCAATATATTAGTTTTAGAAAAATAGACTATAATAACACGAGCACCAGAAAACGAAACCAAACTTAAAATTACTATATTACAAACAGCTTAGATAAAGTGGTCATCTTATAAGTAAGAGGAGAGTATTAGTATGGAACTGTTATCATATTAAATCAGTGAAATAATACCTTAACGTATTCCTTCAATTAATTTATTATGTGTGTACAAACATCACGCACAATAAGGGATACGGAACTGCTAGAAACATAAAACAAATGGTAATATTATTATCATTTTATATCGTCCAAATATTGCATAAAACTTACCCTAAACAAAGAAGCAAGAGATTCATATGAGTCTCCCGAAGCTAAAAAGCGAAGCCCGATGCATAATCGTTGCTTCGGGCAGATCGAAGGTAGCATCGTTGTATCTTGTCGCTCAATTTTGGACCAATCCGATTTAAAAGATAGTAAAATTCTTCGCGATTCACACGTAGAAAACTTTCTAGCCGGTTGTTTGGTCCTTCGCCATCTATCGCCCTAAACAGCCGGGTCCAAACGCTTTCCCTCTCCAGAAATAGATCGGTCATCCAGCAGCGCCGTGCATTTTCCTCTTGCTGCAGTTCTTCGTCTTCCTCTTCTATGAGTATCAACATGAGAGTAGCCACTTCAGCCGCTAAAGTTGGAAGAAGTTGATTTATTTCCATTTTTCCACTGTAAAAAAAAAGAAACTTTGTGTATCACGGCAAAAACACAACCGGAGTGATCTCCGCATAATATAAACACAACCAACTATGTTTGACAACCACAATATGACAGCTGAACATACACGGATTGAAAAGCTCCCAAACGATAGCTACATCGTGTAGCTACATTTGACAAATAGAACAAAAGAAAATGTGTAGCTGTCATTTGTAGTCGCATACATGAATGCAGCGTGTAGGGCCAGCTTTAGGCGGCGCTCTAGCAGCAATCGAACACGACATCCGACACGAACAAACCCATATAATCATATGGAGGTGCACTGTCAGACACAAACAAACAAACAAGAAAAACGTCGAGTCGAACATGTCAGTTGATTCTGTCTGTGATGTTCGATACCCACCTGTGCTGTGAGTACCTTGGCTGTCAAACGCTTCACAGCTACAGTAGATAGAATTCAATTCGGGACATTTTTAAGTTTGTTTACGTAGTTTGTCTCTTTTTCTTCTTAAAATTGCGTGCAAAATATTTAAAATAGCTATCAATAATTATTGTTAAACTTTTCAATCAATTATAACATCAAATATAAAGGATTGAAACGTATTAAACGTATATTGTGTGTACATAATCCATGTGTATGCACTGTATGTGTTTTGGCATGGACGTTTGTTTACATTTTTCAATATTAAATTTGAATGATTTCTATGTTATTATAGATGTGAATAACTAGTAAATTATGAGTTGAATCTTCCCCCCTGTAGGTGGATATTCATTTAAACTATGAAAATGCTTCATTTTCGAGACGAAAAGAAAGGCGTATTGCAGTGCATCATGACAGGTCTATAAGACATCGAACAGCTGACAGAGCACCTATCGAACAGAGTCGTGTTTGTTTGTCTCGTTCGATTGGTCCCAGAGCGCCGCCTTAGGCTGCGCTCTGGCACCACTCGAACACGACAACCGACTCGAACAAACCCATATAATCATATGGAGGTGCACCAAGGTGGATTTAAAAATATCAGGTGGTGGACTCTAGTGCATTTTGACAATTCGTCACTTGACGTAAGGTCCCCAGGATTCAAACTTTGTTTACATTAATTAAATTTGTTCATATAATTTATCTACCCCATTTTTCGAATAAACATTCTTTAAAAATATATTTTGAACTTTGGGAGTTCTTATTTCTCAGGTCTCGTAGTACAGTCGTCAACTCGTACGACTTAACAACATGCCCGTCATGAGTTCAAGCCCCAAATAGACCGCGCCGCCATACGTAGGACTGACTATCCTGCTATGTGGGGAATCAATTAGTCGCTGAAAGCCAAGCCCACAAGTGGGTAGAGGCAGGCCTTGACCGACATCGGTTGTTGAGCCAAAGAAGAAGAAGAGTTCTTATTTAACATTGAAACATACATTAAAGTGTGTTATTTTGTGTTATTCTGTAAATTTATTCTAGAATTCTTTGTGTTTTCGACATTTTTGATGATAAAAATTAAGAAATCATTTTTTTTTTTCAATTTTTACCTTAATTCCTCATTATCTACGAGCCGCATGGACAATTTACTTGAGATTAGAACTCATGCTAGCATGATTTTAAATTTCGTGCATAAACAAATCATCAAATCTTTTGTTAATATATTACGTTTTTTCGATAAAATCAATAGACACACTAAAATGCACATAATAACAAAGAAATCTGTTATATTTGCTAAGCTTTGTGTGCGGAAACCAATGGTCAACGGTTCTAAAATGACGTAAAGTCCCTCAACTATGGCGACCCCCCAAAGGCCCTAATCCACCACCTGATATTTTTAATCCACCTTGGAGGTGCACTGTCAGCCACAAACAAACAAACAAGACAAACATGTCAAATCCCATACATTTTTCATGTTCGATGTCGTGTTCGATTGGTGCTTGAGCGCCGGGTAAGCGGTGGCCACATGAAGCAACGATATAGCACACAAACAAAAAAGAGAAAATAAACAATCAAAATTCACATGAAAGAGATCAAACAAAGGGAATACGGAGCAAAACAGCCTATTTATGAAAAAATAAATTATTTTTTTTCTGTCTGTGAATTCTCCCCACTGTCAAACAGTGTGGCCAGATTATTTTGGCGGTTTTGGTAGGCGCATCAAAATTTCATCGGTAGTTTTCGGTAGATTAAAACTCGAAACTTAACTGAGTTAAAAGAAGTGAAAGCGAAAGAAGTGTTCAACGGGGGTGGGGGGGTTTGGTTGCGCTAATGCGCAAAATGAAAGTTCCATCTCACGAGAATATGCATCCTTTATCTAGGAGATGGATTAGATTTGGTGCAGCGGTCACACAAATGAAGTTCTTTTGAAGTGTCGCTCTGAAAATTTTACTAGGAATTCTAAGCCAAAGAAGGACTAGATGCTAATTTTGTTTCCCCAGTTCTTTTTCTCGGGGCTCCACGCGACCGCTTAGGGCCGCAGCAGTTTGATTAATTTGATTGTTTTGATTTTTGGCAGAGTGTTATAGTTCAATGATTAAAAAAAATGAGATTTTTTCCTTTAAACTCTACACTTTCCCTAGACATTGGTATTTCTGGTCACTTTGCCCACATGTTAACCGTCCAAATAGAGATAGAGCGGCAACGTCGCGCGCGACGAAAAATAGCTCAAAATTTCACTCGGTGTAAATCAAAGTAGCTCATTTGACTCAGTCAACCAACTTGTTTTTTATTTAAAAACAGACAAAAATAGGTTAAAATGTGTTCTGATTGAACTGATACAAACTGACTGTCTATTGTTTTGAATTACTGATGATGATTATGGATCGAAATAAGTTAAAATAATAAATTCAGTAGGCGACAAATCATATATAAGCACATTTGGGATGTTGAAATAAGAAAATGCAATTATGTAGGTTTATTATATTGATACCAAGTAGACGTCCAGTTTACAAGCTGTAGAAAGAGGCAAACTTAAAGTAAACGCTAAATTACTGTGATATATTACTTTGTTTCAAAATGAACAGTCGTCTGTTCGTTGGCCTTAACAAGCATAGCAATCAGATTTATTTGATGTGTTTGATAAATTGATCAGATATAATAAAAACGAATTAAAATAATGGGTGTTCTTGTGTGGCTTATTTAGAATTAGTTATTAATTTATTTAGCAAGCACTGACGCAATAAAAGGCCCATTTATTATTATTATTATTATTATTATTATTATTATAATTATTATTATTATTATTATTATTATTATTATTATTGTTATTGTTATTATGATTATTATTATTATTATTATTTTTATTATTATTATTATTATTACCAAAAGAAATATTCTCAACCTGTGGTTGCGTTAGTGACATGACCTGAATAGTTGTTTATTGCAACAAGTTCATTTGTTAAATAGTATAACAGCAATTTTAGGCAATATATTAGTTTTAGAAAAATAGACTATAATAACACGAGCACCAGAAAACGAAACCAAACTTAAAATTACTATATATACAAACAGCTTAGATAAAGTGGTCATCTTATAAGTAAGAGGAGAGTATTAGTATGGAACTGTTATCATATTAAATCAGTGAAATAATACCTTAACGTATTCCTTCAATTAATTTATTATGTGTGTACAAACATCACGCACAATAAGGGATACGGAACTGCTAGAAACCTAAAACAAATGGTAATATTATTATCATTTTATATCGTTCAAATATTGCATAAAACTTACCCTAAACAAAGAAGCAAGAGATTCATATGAGTCTCCCGAAGCTAAAAGCGAAGCCCGATGCATAATCGTTGCTTCGGGCAGATCGAAGGTCGCATCGTTGTATCTTGTCGCTCAATTTTTGGACCAATCCGATTTAAAAGATAGTAAAATTCTTCGCGATTCACACGTAGAAAACTTTCTAGCCGGTTGTTTGGTCCTTCGCCATCTATCGCCCTAAACAGCCGGGTCCAAACGCTTTCCCTCTCCAGAAATAGATCGGTCATCCAGCAGCGCCGTGCATTTTCCTCTTGCTGCAGTTCTTCGTCTTCCTCTTCTATGAGTATCAACATGAGAGTAGCCACTTCAGCCGCTAAAGTTGGAAGAAGTTGATTTATTTCCATTTTTCCACTGTAAAAAAAAAGAAACTTTGTGTATCACGGCAAAAACACAACCGGAGTGATCTCCGCATAATATAAACACAACCAACTATGTTTGACAACCACAATATGACAGCTGAACATACACGGATTGAAAAGCTCCCAAACGATAGCTACATCGTGTAGCTACATTTGACAAATAGAACAAAAGAAAATGTGTAGCTGTCATTTGTAGTCGCATACAGGAATGCAGCGTGTAGGGCCGGCTTTATTTACGTAGTTTGTCTCTTTTTCTTCTTAAAATTGCGTGCAAAATATTTAAAATAGCTATCAATAATTATTGTTAAACTTTTCAATCAATTATAACATCAAACATAAAGGATTGAAACGTATTAAACGTATATTGTGTGTACATAATCCATGTGTATGCACTGTATGTGTTTTGGCATGGACGTTTGTTTACATTTTTCAATATTAAATTTGAATGATTTCTATGTTATTATAGATGTGAATAACTAGTAAATTATGAGTTGAATCTTCCCCCTGTAGGTGGATATTCATTTAAACTATGAAAATGCTTCATTTTCGAGACGAAAAGAAAGGCGTATTGCAGTGCATCATGACAGGTCTATAAGACATCGAACAGCTGACAGAGCACCTATCGAACAGAGTCGTGTTTGTTTGTCTCGTTCGATTGGTCCCAGAGCGCCGCCTTAGGCTGCGCTCTGGCACCACTCGAACACGACAACCGACTCGAACAAACCCATATAATCATATGGAGGTGCACCAAGGTGGATTTAAAAATATCAGGTGGTGGACTCTAGTGCATTTTGACAATTCGTCACTTGACGTAAGGTCCCCAGGATTCAAACTTTGTTTACATTAATTAAATTTGTTCATATAATTTATCTACCCCATTTTTTCGAATAAACATTCTTTAAAAATATATTTTGAACTTTGGGAGTTCTTATTTCTCAGGTCTCGTAGTACAGTCGTCAACTCGTACGACTTAACAACATGCCCGTCATGAGTTCAAGCCCCAAATAGACCGCGCCGCCATACGTAGGACTGACTATCCTGCTATGTGGGGAATCAATTAGTCGCTGAAAGCCAAGCCCACAAGTGGGTAGAGGCAGGCCTTGACCGACATCGGTTGTTGAGCCAAAGAAGAAGAAGAGTTCTTATTTAACATTGAAACATACATTAAAGTGTGTTATTTTGTGTTATTCTGTAAATTTATTCTAGAATTCTTTGTGTTTTCGACATTTTTGATGATAAAAATTAAGAAAACTTTTTTTTTCAATTTTTACCTTAATTCCTCATTATCTACGAGCCGCATGGACAATTTACTTGAGATTAGAACTCATGCTAGCATGATTTTAAATTTCGTGCATAAACAAATCATCAAATCTTTTGTTAATATATTACGTTTTTTCGATAAAATCAATAGACACACTAAAATGCACATAATAACAAAGAAATCTGTTATATTTGCTAAGCTTTGTGTGCGGAAACCAATGGTCAACGGTTCTAAAATGACGTAAAGTCCCTCAACTATGGCGACCCCCAAAGGCCCTAATCCACCACCTGATATTTTTAATCCACCTTGGAGGTGCACTGTCAGCCACAAACAAACAAACAAGACAAACATGTCAAATCCCATACATTTTTCATGTTCGATGTCGTGTTCGATTGGTGCTTGAGCGCCGGGTAAGCGGTGGCCACATGAAGCAACGATATAGCACACAAACAAAAAGAGAAAATAAACAATCAAAATTCACATGAAAGAGATCAAACAAAGGGAATACGGAGCAAAACAGCCTATTTATGAAAAAATAAATTATTTTTTTCTGTCTGTGAATTCTCCCCACTGTCAAACAGTGTGGCCAGATTATTTTGGCGGTTTTGGTAGGCGCATCAAAATTTCATCGGTAGTTTTCGGTAGATTAAAACTCGAAACTTAACTGAGTTAAAAGAAGTGAAAGCGAAAGAAGTGTTCAACGGGGGTGGGGGGTTTGGTTGCGCTAATGCGCAAAATGAAAGTTCCATCTCACGAGAATATGCATCCTTTATCTAGGAGATGGATTAGATTTGGTGCAGCGGTCACACAAATGAAGTTCTTTTGAAGTGTCGCTCTGAAAATTTTACTAGGAATTCTAAGCCAAAGAAGGACTAGATGCTAATTTTGTTTCCCCAGTTCTTTTTCTCGGGGCTCCACGCGACCGCTTAGGGCCGTAGCAGTTTGATTAATTTGATTGTTTTGATTGTTTGGCAGAGTGTTATAGTTCAATGATTAAAAAAATGAGATTTTTTCCTTTAAACTCTACACTTTCCCTAGACATTGGTATTTCTGGTCACTTTGCCCACATGTTAACCGTCCAAATAGACATAGAGCGGCAACGTCGCGCGCGACGAAAAATAGCTCAAAATTTCACTCGGTGTAGATCAAAGTAGCTCATTTGACTCAGTCAACAAACTTGTTTTTTATTTAAAAACAGACAAAAATAGGTTAAAATGTGTTCTGATTGAACTGATACAAACTGACTGTCTATTGTTTTGAATTACTGATGATGATTATGGATCGAAATAAGTTAAAATAATAAATTCAGTAGGCGACAAATCATATATAAGCACATTTGGGATGTTGAAATAAGAAAATGCAATTATGTAGGTTTATTATATTGATACCAAGTAGACGTCCAGTTTACAAGCTGTAGAAAGAGGCAAACTTAAAGTAAACGCTAAATTACTGTGATATATCACTTTGTTTCAAAATGAACAGTCGCCTGTTCGTTGGCCTTAACAAGCATAGCAATCAGATTTATTTGATGTATTTGATAAATTGATCAGATATAATAAAAACGAATTAAAATAATGGGTGTTCTTGTGTGGCTTATTTAGAATTAGTTATTAATTTATTTAGCAAGCACTGACGCAATAAAAGGCCCATTTATTATCATTATTATTATTATTATTATTATTATTATTATTATTATTATTATTATTATTATTACCAAAAGAAATATTCTCAACCTGTGGTTGCGTTAGTGACATGACCTGAATAGTTGTTTATTGCAACAAGTTCATTTGTTAAATAGTATAACAGCAATTTTAGGCAATATATTAGTTTTAGAAAAATAGACTATAATAACACGAGCACCAGAAAACGAAACCAAACTTAAAATTACTATATTACAAACAGCTTAGATAAAGTGGTCATCTTATAAGTAAGAGGAGAGTATTAGTATGGAACTGTTATCATATTAAATCAGTGAAATAATACCTTAACGTATTCCTTCAATTAATTTATTATGTGTGTACAAACATCACGCACAATAAGGGATACGGAACTGCTAGAAACATAAAACAAATGGTAATATTATTATCATTTTATATCGTCCAAATATTGCATAAAACTTACCCTAAACAAAGAAGCAAGAGATTCATATGAGTCTCCCGAAGCTAAAAAGCGAAGCCCGATGCATAATCGTTGCTTCGGGCAGATCGAAGGTAGCATCGTTGTATCTTGTCGCTCAATTTTTGGACCAATCCGATTTAAAAGATAGTAAAATTCTTCGCGATTCACACGTAGAAAACTTTCTAGCCGGTTGTTTGGTCCTTCGCCATCTATCGCCCTAAACAGCCGGGTCCAAACGCTTTCCCTCTCCAGAAATAGATCGGTCATCCAGCAGCGCCGTGCATTTTCCTCTTGCTGCAGTTCTTCGTCTTCCTCTTCTATGAGTATCAACATGAGAGTAGCCACTTCAGCCGCTAAAGTTGGAAGAAGTTGATTTATTTCCATTTTTCCACTGTAAAAAAAAAGAAACTTTGTGTATCACGGCAAAAACACAACCGGAGTGATCTCCGCATAATATAAACACAACCAACTATGTTTGACAACCACAATATGACAGCTGAACATACACGGATTGAAAAGCTCCCAAACGATAGCTACATCGTGTAGCTACATTTGACAAATAGAACAAAAGAAAATGTGTAGCTGTCATTTGTAGTCGCATACATGAATGCAGCGTGTAGGGCCAGCTTTAGGCGGCGCTCTAGCAGCAATCGAACACGACATCCGACACGAACAAACCCATATAATCATATGGAGGTGCACTGTCAGACACAAACAAACAAACAAGAAAAACGTCGAGTCGAACATGTCAGTTGATTCTGTCTGTGATGTTCGATACCCACCTGTGCTGTGAGTACCTTGGCTGTCAAACGCTTCACAGCTACAGTAGATAGAATTCAATTCGGGACATTTTTAAGTTTGTTTACGTAGTTTGTCTCTTTTTCTTCTTAAAATTGCGTGCAAAATATTTAAAATAGCTATCAATAATTATTGTTAAACTTTTCAATCAATTATAACAACAAATATAAAGGATTGAAACGTATTAAACGTATATTGTGTGTACATAATCCATGTGTATGCACTGTATGTGTTTTGGCATGGACGTTTGTTTACATTTTCAATATTAAATTTGAATGATTTCTATGTTATTATAGATGTGAATAACTAGTAAATTATGAGTTGAATCTTCCCCCTGTAGGTGGATATTCATTTAAACTATGAAAATGCTTCATTTTCGAGACGAAAAGAAAGGCGTATTGCAGTGCATCATGACAGGTCTATAAGACATCGAACAGCTGACAGAGCACCTATCGAACAGAGTCGTGTTTGTTTGTCTCGTTCGATTGGTCCCAGAGCGCCGCCTTAGGCTGCGCTCTGGCACCACTCGAACACGACAACCGACTCGAACAAACCCATATAATCATATGGAGGTGCACCAAGGTGGATTTAAAAATATCAGGTGGTGGACTCTAGTGCATTTTGACAATTCGTCACTTGACGTAAGGTCCCCAGGATTCAAACTTTGTTTACATTAATTAAATTTGTTCATATAATTTATCTACCCCATTTTTCGAATAAACATTCTTTAAAAATATATTTTGAACTTTGGGAGTTCTTATTTCTCAGGTCTCGTAGTACAGTCGTCAACTCGTACGACTTAACAACATGCCCGTCATGAGTTCAAGCCCCAAATAGACCGCGCCGCCATACGTAGGACTGACTATCCTGCTATGTGGGGAATCAATTAGTCGCTGAAAGCCAAGCCCACAAGTGGGTAGAGGCAGGCCTTGACCGACATCGGTTGTTGAGCCAAAGAAGAAGAAGAGTTCTTATTTAACATTGAAACATACATTAAAGTGTGTTATTTTGTGTTATTCTGTAAATTTATTCTAGAATTCTTTGTGTTTTCGACATTTTTGATGATAAAAATTAAGAAATCATTTTTTTTTTCAATTTTTACCTTAATTCCTCATTATCTACGAGCCGCATGGACAATTTACTTGAGATTAGAACTCATGCTAGCATGATTTTAAATTTCGTGCATAAACAAATCATCAAATCTTTTGTTAATATATTACGTTTTTTCGATAAAATCAATAGACACACTAAAATGCACATAATAACAAAGAAATCTGTTATATTTGCTAAGCTTTGTGTGCGGAAACCAATGGTCAACGGTTCTAAAATGACGTAAAGTCCCTCAACTATGGCGACCCCCCAAAGGCCCTAATCCACCACCTGATATTTTTAATCCACCTTGGAGGTGCACTGTCAGCCACAAACAAACAAACAAGACAAACATGTCAAATCCCATACATTTTTCATGTTCGATGTCGTGTTCGATTGGTGCTTGAGCGCCGGGTAAGCGGTGGCCACATGAAGCAACGATATAGCACACAAACAAAAAGAGAAAATAAACAATCAAAATTCACATGAAAGAGATCAAACAAAGGGAATACGGAGCAAAACAGCCTATTTATGAAAAAATAAATTATTTTTTTCTGTCTGTGAATTCTCCCCACTGTCAAACAGTGTGGCCAGATTATTTTGGCGGTTTTGGTAGGCGCATCAAAATTTCATCGGTAGTTTTCGGTAGATTAAAACTCGAAACTTAACTGAGTTAAAAGAAGTGAAAGCGAAAGAAGTGTTCAACGGGGGTAGGTTTGGTTGCGCTAATGCGCAAAATGAAAGTTCCATCTCACGAGAATATGCATCCTTTATCTAGGAGATGGATTAGATTTGGTGCAGCGGTCACACAAATGAAGTTCTTTTTGAAGTGTCGCTCTGAAAATTTTACTAGGAATTCTAAGCCAAAGAAGGACTAGATGCTAATTTTGTTTCCCCAGTTCTTTTTCTCGGGGCTCCACGCGACCGCTTAGGGCCGCAGCAGTTTGATTAATTTGATTGTTTTGATTGTTTGGCAGAGTGTTATAGTTCAATGATTAAAAAAATGAGATTTTTTCCTTTAAACTCTACACTTTCCCTAGACATTGGTATTTCTGGTCACTTTGCCCACATGTTAACCGTCCAAATAGAGATAGAGCGGCAACGTCGCGCGCGACGAAAAATAGCTCAAAATTTCACTCGGTGTAAATCAAAGTAGCTCATTTGACTCAGTCAACCAACTTGTTTTTTATTTAAAAACAGACAAAAATAGGTTAAAATGTGTTCTGATTGAACTGATACAAACTGACTGTCTATTGTTTTGAATTACTGATGATGATTATGGATCGAAATAAGTTAAAATAATAAATTCAGTAGGCGACAAATCATATATAAGCACATTTGGGATGTTGAAATAAGAAAATGCAATTATGTAGGTTTATTATATTGATACCAAGTAGACGTCCAGTTTACAAGCTGTAGAAAGAGGCAAACTTAAAGTAAACGCTAAATTACTGTGATATATCACTTTGTTTCAAAATGAACAGTCGTCTGTTCGTTGGCCTTAACAAGCATAGCAATCAGATTTATTTGATGTGTTTGATAAATTGATCAGATATAATAAAAACGAATTAAAATAATGGGTGTTCTTGTGTGGCTTATTTAGAATTAGTTATTAATTTATTTAGCAAGCACTGACGCAATAAAAGGCCCATTTATTATTATTATTATTATTATTATTATTATAATTATTATTATTATTATTATTATTATTATTATTATTATTATTGTTATTATTATTATGATTATTATTATTATTATTATTATTATTATTATTATTATTATTATTATTATTATTATTATTACCAAAAGAAATATTCTCAACCTGTGGTTGCGTTAGTGACATGACCTGAATAGTTGTTTATTGCAACAAGTTCATTTGTTAAATAGTATAACAGCAATTTTAGGCAATATATTAGTTTTAGAAAAATAGACTATAATAACACGAGCACCAGAAAACGAAACCAAACTTAAAATTACTATATATACAAACAGCTTAGATAAAGTGGTCATCTTATAAGTAAGAGGAGAGTATTAGTATGGAACTGTTATCATATTAAATCAGTGAAATAATACCTTAACGTATTCCTTCAATTAATTTATTATGTGTGTACAAACATCACGCACAATAAGGGATACGGAACTGCTAGAAACCTAAAACAAATGGTAATATTATTATCATTTTATATCGTTCAAATATTGCATAAAACTTACCCTAAACAAAGAAGCAAGAGATTCATATGAGTCTCCCGAAGCTAAAAAGCGAAGCCCGATGCATAATCGTTGCTTCGGGCAGATCGAAGGTCGCATCGTTGTATCTTGTCGCTCAATTTTTGGACCAATCCGATTTAAAAGATAGTAAAATTCTTCGCGATTCACACGTAGAAAACTTTCTAGCCGGTTGTTTGGTCCTTCGCCATCTATCGCCCTAAACAGCCGGGTCCAAACGCTTTCCCTCTCCAGAAATAGATCGGTCATCCAGCAGCGCCGTGCATTTTCCTCTTGCTGCAGTTCTTCGTCTTCCTCTTCTATGAGTATCAACATGAGAGTAGCCACTTCAGCCGCTAAAGTTGGAAGAAGTTGATTTATTTCCATTTTTCCACTGTAAAAAAAAAGAAACTTTGTGTATCACGGCAAAAACACAACCGGAGTGATCTCCGCATAATATAAACACAACCAACTATGTTTGACAACCACAATATGACAGCTGAACATACACGGATTGAAAAGCTCCCAAACGATAGCTACATCGTGTAGCTACATTTGACAAATAGAACAAAAGAAAATGTGTAGCTGTCATTTGTAGTCGCATACAGGAATGCAGCGTGTAGGGCCGGCTTTAGGCGGCGCTCTAGCAGCAATCGAACACGACATCCGACACGAACAAACCCATATAATCATATGGAGGTGCACTGTCAGACACAAACAAACAAACAAGAAAAACGTCGAGTCGAACATGTCAGTTGATTCTGTCTGTGATGTTCGATACCCACCTGTGCTGTGAGTACCTTGGCTGTCAAACGCTTCACAGCTACAGTAGATAGAATTCAATTCGGGACATTTTTAAGTTTGTTTACGTAGTTTGTCTCTTTTTCTTCTTAAAATTGCGTGCAAAATATTTAAAATAGCTATCAATAATTATTGTTAAACTTTTCAATCAATTATAACATCAAATATAAAGGATTGAAACGTATTAAACGTATATTGTGTGTACATAATCCATGTGTATGCACTGTATGTGTTTTGGCATGGACGTTTGTTTACATTTTTCAATATTAAATTTGAATGATTTCTATGTTATTATAGATGTGAATAACTAGTAAATTATGAGTTGAATCTTCCCCCTGTAGGTGGATATTCATTTAAACTATGAAAATGCTTCATTTTCGAGACGAAAAGAAAGGCGTATTGCAGTGCATCATGACAGGTCTATAAGACATCGAACAGCTGACAGAGCACCTATCGAACAGAGTCGTGTTTGTTTGTCTCGTTCGATTGGTCCCAGAGCGCCGCCTTAGGCTGCGCTCTGGCACCACTCGAACACGACAACCGACTCGAACAAACCCATATAATCATATGGAGGTGCACCAAGGTGGATTTAAAAATATCAGGTGGTGGACTCTAGTGCATTTTGACAATTCGTCACTTGACGTAAGGTCCCCAGGATTCAAACTTTGTTTACATTAATTAAATTTGTTCATATAATTTATCTACCCCATTTTTCGAATAAACATTCTTTAAAAATATATTTTGAACTTTGGGAGTTCTTATTTCTCAGGTCTCGTAGTACAGTCGTCAACTCGTACGACTTAACAACATGCCCGTCATGAGTTCAAGCCCCAAATAGACCGCGCCGCCATACGTAGGACTGACTATCCTGCTATGTGGGGAATCAATTAGTCGCTGAAAGCCAAGCCCACAAGTGGGTAGAGGCAGGCCTTGACCGACATCGGTTGTTGAGCCAAAGAAGAAGAAGAGTTCTTATTTAACATTGAAACATACATTAAAGTGTGTTATTTTGTGTTATTCTGTAAATTTATTCTAGAATTCTTTGTGTTTTCGACATTTTTGATGATAAAAATTAAGAAAACTTTTTTTTTCAATTTTTACCTTAATTCCTCATTATCTACGAGCCGCATGGACAATTTACTTGAGATTAGAACTCATGCTAGCATGATTTTAAATTTCGTGCATAAACAAATCATCAAATCTTTTGTTAATATATTACGTTTTTTCGATAAAATCAATAGACACACTAAAATGCACATAATAACAAAGAAATCTGTTATATTTGCTAAGCTTTGTGTGCGGAAACCAATGGTCAACGGTTTTAAAATGACGTAAAGTCCCTCAACTATGGCGACCCCCAAAGGCCCTAATCCACCACCTGATATTTTTAATCCACCTTGGAGGTGCACTGTCAGCCACAAACAAACAAACAAGACAAACATGTCAAATCCCATACATTTTTCATGTTCGATGTCGTGTTCGATTGGTGCTTGAGCGCCGGGTAAGCGGTGGCCACATGAAGCAACGATATAGCACACAAACAAAAAGAGAAAATAAACAATCAAAATTCACATGAAAGAGATCAAACAAAGGGAATACGGAGCAAAACAGCCTATTTATGAAAAAATAAATTATTTTTTCTGTCTGTGAATTCTCCCCACTGTCAAACAGTGTGGCCAGATTATTTTGGCGGTTTTGGTAGGCGCATCAAAATTTCATCGGTAGTTTTCGGTAGATTAAAACTCGAAACTTAACTGAGTTAAAAGAAGTGAAAGCGAAAGAAGTGTTCAACGGGGGTGGGTTTGGTTGCGCTAATGCGCAAAATGAAAGTTCCATCTCACGAGAATATGCATCCTTTATCTAGGAGATGGATTAGATTTGGTGCAGCGGTCACACAAATGAAGTTCTTTTGAAGTGTCGCTCTGAAAATTTTACTAGGAATTCTAAGCCAAAGAAGGACTAGATGCTAATTTTGTTTCCCCAGTTCTTTTTCTCGGGGCTCCACGCGACCGCTTAGGGCCGCAGCAGTTTGATTAATTTGATTGTTTTGATTGTTTGGCAGAGTGTTATAGTTCAATGATTAAAAAAATGAGATTTTTTCCTTTAAACTCTACACTTTCCCTAGACATTGGTATTTCTGGTCACTTTGCCCACATGTTAACCGTCCAAATAGAGATAGAGCGGCAACGTCGCGCGCGACGAAAAATAGCTCAAAATTTCACTCGGTGTAAATCAAAGTAGCTCATTTGACTCAGTCAACCAACTTGTTTTTTATTTAAAAACAGACAAAAATAGGTTAAAATGTGTTCTGATTGAACTGATACAAACTGACTGTCTATTGTTTTGAATTACTGATGATGATTATGGATCGAAATAAGTTAAAATAATAAATTCAGTAGGCGACAAATCATATATAAGCACATTTGGGATGTTGAAATAAGAAAATGCAATTATGTAGGTTTATTATATTGATACCAAGTAGACGTCCAGTTTACAAGCTGTAGAAAGAGGCAAACTTAAAGTAAACGCTAAATTACTGTGATATATCACTTTGTTTCAAAATGAACAGTCGCCTGTTCGTTGGCCTTAACAAGCATAGCAATCAGATTTATTTGATGTATTTGATAAATTGATCAGATATAATAAAAACGAATTAAAATAATGGGTGTTCTTGTGTGGCTTATTTAGAATTAGTTATTAATTTATTTAGCAAGCACTGACGCAATAAAAGGCCCATTTATTATCATTATTATTATTATTATTATTATTACTATTATTATTATTATTATTATTATTATTATTACCAAAAGAAATATTCTCAACCTGTGGTTGCGTTAGTGACATGACCTGAATAGTTGTTTATTGCAACAAGTTCATTTGTTAAATAGTATAACAGCAATTTTAGGCAATATATTAGTTTTAGAAAAATAGACTATAATAACACGAGCACCAGAAAACGAAATCAAACTTAAAATTACTATATTACAAACAGCTTAGATAAAGTGGTCATCTTATAAGTAAGAGGAGAGTATTAGTATGGAACTGTTATCATATTAAATCAGTGAAATAATACCTTAACGTATTCCTTCAATTAATTTATTATGTGTGTACAAACATCACGCACAATAAGGGATACGGAACTGCTAGAAACATAAAACAAATGGTAATATTATTATCATTTTATATCGTCCAAATATTGCATAAAACTTACCCTAAAAAAAAGAAGCAAGAGATTCATATGAGTCTCCCGAAGCTAAAAGCGAAGCCCGATGCATAATCGTTGCTTCGGGCAGATCGAAGGTAGCATCGTTGTATCTTGTCGCTCAATTTTTGGACCAATCCGATTTAAAAGATAGTAAAATTCTTCGCGATTCACACGTAGAAAACTTTCTAGCCGGTTGTTTGGTCCTTCGCCATCTATCGCCCTAAACAGCCGGGTCCAAACGCTTTCCCTCTCCAGAAATAGATCGGTCATCCAGCAGCGCCGTGCATTTTCCTCTTGCTGCAGTTCTTCGTCTTCCTCTTCTATGAGTATCAACATGAGAGTAGCCACTTCAGCCGCTAAAGTTGGAAGAAGTTGATTTATTTCCATTTTTCCACTGTAAAAAAAAAGAAACTTTGTGTATCACGGCAAAAACACAACCGGAGTGATCTCCGCATAATATAAACACAACCAACTATGTTTGACAACCACAATATGACAGCTGAACATACACGGATTGAAAAGCTCCCAAACGATAGCTACATCGTGTAGCTACATTTGACAAATAGAACAAAAGAAAATGTGTAGCTGTCATTTGTAGTCGCATACATGAATGCAGCGTGTAGGGCCAGCTTTAGGCGGCGCTCTAGCAGCAATCGAACACGACATCCGACACGAACAAACCCATATAATCATATGGAGGTGCACTGTCAGACACAAACAAACAAACAAGAAAAACGTCGAGTCGAACATGTCAGTTGATTCTGTCTGTGATGTTCGATACCCACCTGTGCTGTGAGTACCTTGGCTGTCAAACGCTTCACAGCTACAGTAGATAGAATTCAATTCGGGACATTTTTAAGTTTGTTTACGTAGTTTGTCTCTTTTTCTTCTTAAAATTGCGTGCAAAATATTTAAAATAGCTATCAATAATTATTGTTAAACTTTTCAATCAATTATAACATCAAATATAAAGGATTGAAACGTATTAAACGTATATTGTGTGTACATAATCCATGTGTATGCACTGTATGTGTTTTGGCATGGACGTTTGTTTACATTTTTCATTATTAAATTTGAATGATTTCTATGTTATTATAGATGTGAATAACTAGTAAATTATGAGTTGAATCTTCCCCCTGTAGGTGGATATTCATTTAAACTATGAAAATGCTTCATTTTCGAGACGAAAAGAAAGGCGTATTGCAGTGCATCATGACAGGTCTATAAGACATCGAACAGCTGACAGAGCACCTATCGAACAGAGTCGTGTTTGTTTGTCTCGTTCGATTGGTCCCAGAGCGCCGCCTTAGGCTGCGCTCTGGCACCACTCGAACACGACAACCGACTCGAACAAACCCATATAATCATATGGAGGTGCACCAAGGTGGATTTAAAAATATCAGGTGGTGGACTCTAGTGCATTTTGACAATTCGTCACTTGACGTAAGGTCCCCAGGATTCAAACTTTGTTTACATTAATTAAATTTGTTCATATAATTTATCTACCCCATTTTTCGAATAAACATTCTTTAAAAATATATTTTGAACTTTGGGAGTTCTTATTTCTCAGGTCTCGTAGTACAGTCGTCAACTCGTACGACTTAACAACATGCCCGTCATGAGTTCAAGCCCCAAATAGACCGCGCCGCCATACGTAGGACTGACTATCATGCTATGTGGGGAATCAATTAGTCGCTGAAAGCCAAGCCCACAAGTGGGTAGAGGCAGGCCTTGACCGACATCGGTTGTTGAGCCAAAGAAGAAGAAGAGTTCTTATTTAACATTGAAACATACATTAAAGTGTGTTATTTTGTGTTATTCTGTAAATTTATTCTAGAATTCTTTGTGTTTTCGACATTTTTGATGATAAAAATTAAGAAATCATTTTTTTTTTCAATTTTTACCTTAATTCCTCATTATCTACGAGCCGCATGGACAATTTACTTGAGATTAGAACTCATGCTAGCATGATTTTAAATTTCGTGCATAAACAAATCATCAAATCTTTTGTTAATATATTACGTTTTTCGATAAAATCAATAGACACACTAAAATGCACATAATAACAAAGAAATCTGTTATATTTGCTAAGCTTTGTGTGCGGAAACCAATGGTCAACGGTTCTAAAATGACGTAAAGTCCCTCAACTATGGCGACCCCCCAAAGGCCCTAATCCACCACCTGATATTTTTAATCCACCTTGGAGGTGCACTGTCAGCCACAAACAAACAAACAAGACAAACATGTCAAATCCCATACATTTTTCATGTTCGATGTCGTGTTCGATTGGTGCTTGAGCGCCGGGTAAGCGGTGGCCACATGAAGCAACGATATAGCACACAAACAAAAAGAGAAAATAAACAATCAAAATTCACATGAAAGAGATCAAACAAAGGGAATACGGAGCAAAACAGCCTATTTATGAAAAAATAAATTATTTTTTTCTGTCTGTGAATTCTCCCCACTGTCAAACAGTGTGGCCAGATTATTTTGGCGGTTTTGGTAGGCGCATCAAAATTTCATCGGTAGTTTTCGGTAGATTAAAACTCGAAACTTAACTGAGTTAAAAGAAGTGAAAGCGAAAGAAGTGTTCAACGGGGGTGGGGGGTTTGGTTGCGCTAATGCGCAAAATGAAAGTTCCATCTCACGAGAATATGCATCCTTTATCTAGGAGATGGATTAGATTTGGTGCAGCGGTCACACAAATGAAGTTCTTTTGAAGTGTCGCTCTGAAAATTTTACTAGGAATTCTAAGCCAAAGAAGGACTAGATGCTAATTTTGTTTCCCCAGTTCTTTTTCTCGGGGCTCCACGCGACCGCTTAGGGCCGCAGCAGTTTGATTAATTTGATTGTTTTGATTGTTTGGCAGAGTGTTATAGTTCAATGATTAAAAAAATGAGATTTTTTCCTTTAAACTCTACACTTTCCCTAGACATTGGTATTTCTGGTCACTTTGCCCACATGTTAACCGTCCAAATAGAGATAAAGCGGCAACGTCGCGCGCGACGAAAAATAGCTCAAAATTTCACTCGGTGTAAATCAAAGTAGCTCATTTGACTCAGTCAACCAACTTGTTTTTTATTTAAAAACAGACAAAAATAGGTTAAAATGTGTTCTGATTGAACTGATACAAACTGACTGTCTATTGTTTTGAATTACTGATGATGATTATGGATCGAAATAAGTTAAAATAATAAATTCAGTAGGCGACAAATCATATATAAGCACATTTGGGATGTTGAAATAAGAAAATGCAATTATGTAGGTTTATTATATTGATACCAAGTAGACGTCCAGTTTACAAGCTGTAGAAAGAGGCAAACTTAAAGTAAACGCTAAATTACTGTGATATATCACTTTGTTTCAAAATGAACAGTCGTCTGTTCGTTGGCCTTAACAAGCATAGCAATCAGATTTATTTGATGTGTTTGATAAATTGATCAGATATAATAAAAACGAATTAAAATAATGGGTGTTCTTGTGTGGCTTATTTAGAATTAGTTATTAATTTATTTAGCAAGCACTGACGCAATAAAAGGCCCATTTATTATTATTATTATTATTATTATTATTATTATAATTATTATTATTATTATTATTATTATTATTATTGTTATTATTATTATGATTATTATTATTATTATTATTATTATTATTATTATTATTATTATTATTATTATTACCAAAAGAAATATTCTCAACCTGTGGTTGCGTTAGTGACATGACCTGAATAGTTGTTTATTGCAACAAGTTCATTTGTTAAATAGTATAACAGCAATTTTAGGCAATATATTAGTTTTAGAAAAATAGACTATAATAACACGAGCACCAGAAAACGAAACCAAACTTAAAATTACTATATATACAAACAGCTTAGATAAAGTGGTCATCTTATAAGTAAGAGGAGAGTATTAGTATGGAACTGTTATCATATTAAATCAGTGAAATAATACCTTAACGTATTCCTTCAATTAATTTATTATGTGTGTACAAACATCACGCACAATAAGGGATACGGAACTGCTAGAAACCTAAAACAAATGGTAATATTATTATCATTTTATATCGTTCAAATATTGCATAAAACTTACCCTAAACAAAGAAGCAAGAGATTCATATGAGTCTCCCGAAGCTAAAAGCGAAGCCCGATGCATAATCGTTGCTTCGGGCAGATCGAAGGTCGCATCGTTGTATCTTGTCGCTCAATTTTTGGACCAATCCGATTTAAAAGATAGTAAAATTCTTCGCGATTCACACGTAGAAAACTTTCTAGCCGGTTGTTTGGTCCTTCGCCATCTATCGCCCTAAACAGCCGGGTCCAAACGCTTTCCCTCTCCAGAAATAGATCGGTCATCCAGCAGCGCCGTGCATTTTCCTCTTGCTGCAGTTCTTCGTCTTCCTCTTCTATGAGTATCAACATGAGAGTAGCCACTTCAGCCGCTAAAGTTGGAAGAAGTTGATTTATTTCCATTTTTCCACTGTAAAAAAAAAGAAACTTTGTGTATCACGGCAAAAACACAACCGGAGTGATCTCTGCATAATATAAACACAACCAACTATGTTTGACAACCACAATATGACAGCTGAACATACACGGATTGAAAAGCTCCCAAACGATAGCTACATCGTGTAGCTACATTTGACAAATAGAACAAAAGAAAATATGTAGCTGTCATTTGTAGTCGCATACAGGAATGCAGCGTGTAGGGCCGGCTTTAGGCGGCGCTCTAGCAGCAATCGAACACGACATCCGACACGAACAAACCCATATAATCATATGGAGGTGCACTGTCAGACACAAACAAACAAACAAGAAAAACGTCGAGTCGAACTGAACAAGTTGATTCTGTCTGTGATGTTCGATACCCACCTGTGCTGTGAGTACCTTGGCTGTCAAACGCTTCACAGCTACAGTAGATAGAATTCAATTCGGGACATTTTTAAGTTTGTTTACGTAGTTTGTCTCTTTTTCTTCTTAAAATTGCGTGCAAAATATTTAAAATAGCTATCAATAATTATTGTTAAACTTTTCAATCAATTATAACATCAAATATAAAGGATTGAAACGTATTAAACGTATATTGTGTGTACATAATCCATGTGTATGCACTGTATGTGTTTTGGCATGGATGTTTGTTTACATTTTTCAATATTAAATTTGAATGATTTCTATGTTATTATAGATGTGAATAACTAGTGAATTATGAGTTGAATCTTCCCCCTGTAGGTGGATATTCATTTAAACTATGAAAATGCTTCATTTTCGAGACGAAAAGAAAGGCGTATTGCAGTGCATCATGACAGGTCTATAAGACATCGAACAGCTGACAGAGCACCTATCGAACAGAGTCGTGTTTGTTTGTCTCGTTCGATTGGTCCCAGAGCGCCGCCTTAGGCTGCGCTCTGGCACCACTCGAACACGACAACCGACTCGAACAAACCCATATAATCATATGGAGGTGCACCAAGGTGGATTTAAAAATATCAGGTGGTGGACTCTAGTGCATTTTGACAATTCGTCACTTGACGTAAGGTCCCCAGGATTCAAACTTTGTTCACATTAATTAAATTTGTTCATATAATTTATCTACCCCATTTTTCGAATAAACATTCTTTAAAAATATATTTTGAACTTTGGGAGTTCGTATTTCTCAGGTCTCGTAGTACAGTCGTCAACTCGTACGACTTAACAACATGCCCGTCATGAGTTCAAGCCCCAAATAGACCGCGCCGCCATACGTAGGACTGACTATCATGCTATGTGGGGAATCAATTAGTCGCTGAAAGCCAAGCCCACAAGTGGGTAGAGGCAGGCCTTGACCGACATCGGTTGTTGAGCCAAAGAAGAAGAAGAGTTCTTATTTAACATTGAAACATACATTAAAGTGTGTTATTTTGTGTTATTCTGTAAATTTATTCTAGAATTCTTTGTGTTTTCGACATTTTTGATGATAAAAATTAAGAAATCATTTTTTTTCAATTTTACCTTAATTCCTCATTATCTACGAGCCGCATGGACAATTTACTTGAGATTAGAACTCATGCTAGCATGATTTTAAATTTCGTGCATAAACAAATCATCAAATCTTTTGTTAATATATTACGTTTTTCGATAAAATCAATAGACACACTAAAATGCACATAATAACAAAGAAATCTGTTATATTTGCTAAGCTTTGTGTGCGGAAACCAATGGTCAACGGTTCTAAAATGACGTAAAGTCCCTCAACTATGGCGACCCCCAAAGGCCCTAATCCACCACCTGATATTTTTAATCCACCTTGGAGGTGCACTGTCAGCCACAAACAAACAAACAAGACAAACATGTCAAATCCCATACATTTTTCATGTTCGATGTCGTGTTCGATTGGTGCTTGAGCGCCGGGTAAGCGGTGGCCACATGAAGCAACGATATAGCACACAAACAAAAGAGAAAATAAACAATCAAAATTCACATGAAAGAGATCAAACAAAGGGAATACGGAGCAAAACAGCCTATTTATGAAAAAATAAATTATTTTTTCTGTTCAGAATTCTCCCCACTGTCAAACAGTGTGGCCAGATTATTTTGGCGGTTTTGGTAGGCGCATCAAAATTTCATCGGTAGTTTTCGGTAGATTAAAACTCGAAACTTAACTGAGTTAAAAGAAGTGAAAGCGAAAGAAGTGTTCAACGGGGGTGGGGGGGTTTGGTTGCGCTAATGCGCAAAATGAAAGTTCCATCTCACGAGAATATGCATCCTTTATCTAGGAGATGGATTAGATTTGGTGCAGCGGTCACACAAATGAAGTTCTTTTGAAGTGTCGCTCTGAAAATTTTACTAGGAATTCTAAGCCAAAGAAGGACTAGATGCTAATTTTGTTTCCCCAGTTCTTTTTCTCGGGGCTCCACGCGACCGCTTAGGGCCGCAGCAGTTTGATTAATTTGATTGTTTTGATTGTTTGGCAGAGTGTTATAGTTCAATGATTAAAAAAAATGAGATTTTTTCCTTTAAACTCTACACTTTCCCTAGACATTGGTATTTCTGGTCACTTTGCCCACATGTTAACCGTCCAAATAGAGATAGAGCGGCAACGTCGCGCGCGACGAAAAATAGCTCAAAATTTCACTCGGTGTAAATCAAAGTAGCTCATTTGACTCAGTCAACCAACTTGTTTTTTATTTAAAAACAGACAAAAATAGGTTAAAATGTGTTCTGATTGAACTGATACAAACTGACTGTCTATTGTTTTGAATTACTGATGATGATTATGGATCGAAATAAGTTAAAATAATAAATTCAGTAGGCGACAAATCATATATAAGCACATTTGGGATGTTGAAATAAGAAAATGCAATTATGTAGGTTTATTATATTGATACCAAGTAGACGTCCAGTTTACAAGCTGTAGAAAGAGGCAAACTTAAAGTAAACGCTAAATTACTGTGATATATCACTTTGTTTCAAAATGAACAGTCGTCTGTTCGTTGGCCTTAACAAGCATAGCAATCAGATTTATTTGATGTGTTTGATAAATTGATCAGATATAATAAAAACGAATTAAAATAATGGGTGTTCTTGTGTGGCTTATTTAGAATTAGTTATTAATTTATTTAGCAAGCACTGACGCAATAAAAGGCCCATTTATTATTATTATTATTATTATTATTATTATTATAATTATTATTATTATTATTATTATTATTATTATTATTATTATTATTGTTATTATTATTATGATTATTATTATTATTATTATTATTATTATTATTATTATTATTATTACCAAAAGAAATATTCTCAACCTGTGGTTGCGTTAGTGACATGACCTGAATAGTTGTTTATTGCAACAAGTTCATTTGTTAAATAGTATAACAGCAATTTTAGGCAATATATTAGTTTTAGAAAAATAGACTATAATAACACGAGCACCAGAAAACGAAACCAAACTTAAAATTACTATATATACAAACAGCTTAGATAAAGTGGTCATCTTATAAGTAAGAGGAGAGTATTAGTATGGAACTGTTATCATATTAAATCAGTGAAATAATACCTTAACGTATTCCTTCAATTAATTTATTATGTGTGTACAAACATCACGCACAATAAGGGATACGGAACTGCTAGAAACCTAAAACAAATGGTAATATTATTATCATTTTATATCGTTCAAATATTGCATAAAACTTACCCTAAACAAAGAAGCAAGAGATTCATATGAGTCTCCCGAAGCTAAAAAGCGAAGCCCGATGCATAATCGTTGCTTCGGGCAGATCGAAGGTCGCATCGTTGTATCTTGTCGCTCAATTTTTGGACCAATCCGATTTAAAAGATAGTAAAATTCTTCGCGATTCACACGTAGAAAACTTTCTAGCCGGTTGTTTGGTCCTTCGCCATCTATCGCCCTAAACAGCCGGGTCCAAACGCTTTCCCTCTCCAGAAATAGATCGGTCATCCAGCAGCGCCGTGCATTTTCCTCTTGCTGCAGTTCTTCGTCTTCCTCTTCTATGAGTATCAACATGAGAGTAGCCACTTCAGCCGCTAAAGTTGGAAGAAGTTGATTTATTTCCATTTTCCACTGTAAAAAAAAAGAAACTTTGTGTATCACGGCAAAAACACAACCGGAGTGATCTCCGCATAATATAAACACAACCAACTATGTTTGACAACCACAATATGACAGCTGAACATACACGGATTGAAAAGCTCCCAAACGATAGCTACATCGTGTAGCTACATTTGACAAATAGAACAAAAGAAAATGTGTAGCTGTCATTTGTAGTCGCATACAGGAATGCAGCGTGTAGGGCCGGCTTTAGGCGGCGCTCTAGCAGCAATCGAACACGACATCCGACACGAACAAACCCATATAATCATATGGAGGTGCACTGTCAGACACAAACAAACAAACAAGAAAAACGTCGAGTCGAACATGTCAGTTGATTCTGTCTGTGATGTTCGATACCCACCTGTGCTGTGAGTACCTTGGCTGTCAAACGCTTCACAGCTACAGTAGATAGAATTCAATTCGGGACATTTTTAAGTTTGTTTACGTAGTTTGTCTCTTTTTCTTCTTAAAATTGCGTGCAAAATATTTAAAATAGCTATCAATAATTATTGTTAAACTTTTCAATCAATTATAACATCAAATATAAAGGATTGAAACGTATTAAACGTATATTGTGTGTACATAATCCATGTGTATGCACTGTATGTGTTTTGGCATGGATGTTTGTTTACATTTTTCAATATTAAATTTGAATGATTTCTATGTTATTATAGATGTGAATAACTAGTGAATTATGAGTTGAATCTTCCCCCTGTAGGTGGATATTCATTTAAACTATGAAAATGCTTCATTTTCGAGACGAAAAGAAAGGCGTATTGCAGTGCATCATGACAGGTCTATAAGACATCGAACAGCTGACAGAGCACCTATCGAACAGAGTCGTGTTTGTTTGTCTCGTTCGATTGGTCCCAGAGCGCCGCCTTAGGCTGCGCTCTGGCACCACTCGAACACGACAACCGACTCGAACAAACCCATATAATCATATGGAGGTGCACCAAGGTGGATTTAAAAATATCAGGTGGTGGACTCTAGTGCATTTTGACAATTCGTCACTTGACGTAAGGTCCCCAGGATTCAAACTTTGTTTACATTAATTAAATTTGTTCATATAATTTATCTACCCCATTTTTCGAATAAACATTCTTTAAAAATATATTTTGAACTTTGGGAGTTCTTATTTCTCAGGTCTCGTAGTACAGTCGTCAACTCGTACGACTTAACAACATGCCCGTCATGAGTTCAAGCCCCAAATAGACCGCGCCGCCATACGTAGGACTGACTATCCTGCTATGTGGGGAATCAATTAGTCGCTGAAAGCCAAGCCCACAAGTGGGTAGAGGCAGGCCTTGACCGACATCGGTTGTTGAGCCAAAGAAGAAGAAGAGTTCTTATTTAACATTGAAACATACATTAAAGTGTGTTATTTTGTGTTATTCTGTAAATTTATTCTAGAATTCTTTGTGTTTTCGACATTTTTGATGATAAAAATTAAGAAATCATTTTTTTTTTCAATTTTTACCTTAATTCCTCATTATCTACGAGCCGCATGGACAATTTACTTGAGATTAGAACTCATGCTAGCATGATTTTAAATTTCGTGCATAAACAAATCATCAAATCTTTTGTTAATATATTACGTTTTTCGATAAAATCAATAGACACACTAAAATGCACATAATAACAAAGAAATCTGTTATATTTGCTAAGCTTTGTGTGCGGAAACCAATGGTCAACGGTTTTAAAATGACGTAAGTCCCTCAACTATGGCGACCCCCCAAAGGCCCTAATCCACCACCTGATATTTTTAATCCACCTTGGAGGTGCACTGTCAGCCACAAACAAACAAACAAGACAAACATGTCAAATCCCATACATTTTTCATGTTCGATGTCGTGTTCGATTGGTGCTTGAGCGCCGGGTAAGCGGTGGCCACATGAAGCAACGATATAGCACACAAACAAAAAGAGAAAATAAACAATCAAAATTCACATGAAAGAGATCAAACAAAGGGAATACGGAGCAAAACAGCCTATTTATGAAAAAATAAATTATTTTTTTCTGTCTGTGAATTCTCCCCACTGTCAAACAGTGTGGCCAGATTATTTTGGCGGTTTTGGTAGGCGCATCAAAATTTCATCGGTAGTTTTCGGTAGATTAAAACTCGAAACTTAACTGAGTTAAAAGAAGTGAAAGCGAAAGAAGTGTTCAACGGGGGTGGGGGGGGTTTGGTTGCGCTAATGCGCAAAATGAAAGTTCCATCTCACGAGAATATGCATCCTTTATCTAGGAGATGGATTAGATTTGGTGCAGCGGTCACACAAATGAAGTTCTTTTGAAGTGTCGCTCTGAAAATTTTACTAGGAATTCTAAGCCAAAGAAGGACTAGATGCTAATTTTGTTTCCCCAGTTCTTTTTCTCGGGGCTCCACGCGACCGCTTAGGGCCGTAGCAGTTTGATTAATTTGATTGTTTTGATTGTTTGGCAGAGTGTTATAGTTCAATGATTAAAAAAATGAGATTTTTTCCTTTAAACTCTACACTTTCCCTAGACATTGGTATTTCTGGTCACTTTGCCCACATGTTAACCGTCCAAATAGACATAGAGCGGCAACGTCGCGCGCGACGAAAAAATAGCTCAAAATTTCACTCGGTGTAGATCAAAGTAGCTCATTTGACTCAGTCAACAAACTTGTTTTTTATTTAAAAACAGACAAAAATAGGTTAAAATGTGTTCTGATTGAACTGATACAAACTGACTGTCTATTGTTTTGAATTACTGATGATGATTATGGATCGAAATAAGTTAAAATAATAAATTCAGTAGGCGACAAATCATATATAAGCACATTTGGGATGTTGAAATAAGAAAATGCAATTATGTAGGTTTATTATATTGATACCAAGTAGACGTCCAGTTTACAAGCTGTAGAAAGAGGCAAACTTAAAGTAAACGCTAAATTACTGTGATATATCACTTTGTTTCAAAATGAACAGTCGCCTGTTCGTTGGCCTTAACAAGCATAGCAATCAGATTTATTTGATGTATTTGATAAATTGATCAGATATAATAAAAACGAATTAAAATAATGGGTGTTCTTGTGTGGCTTATTTAGAATTAGTTATTAATTTATTTAGCAAGCACTGACGCAATAAAAGGCCCATTTATTATCATTATTATTATTATTATTATTATTATTACTATTATTATTATTATTATTATTATTATTACCAAAAGAAATATTCTCAACCTGTGGTTGCGTTAGTGACATGACCTGAATAGTTGTTTATTGCAACAAGTTCATTTGTTAAATAGTATAACAGCAATTTTAGGCAATATATTAGTTTTAGAAAAATAGACTATAATAACACGAGCACCAGAAAACGAAATCAAACTTAAAATTACTATATTACAAACAGCTTAGATAAAGTGGTCATCTTATAAGTAAGAGGAGAGTATTAGTATGGAACTGTTATCATATTAAATCAGTGAAATAATACCTTAACGTATTCCTTCAATTAATTTATTATGTGTGTACAAACATCACGCACAATAAGGGATACGGAACTGCTAGAAACCTAAAACAAATGGTAATATTATTATCATTTTATATCGTCCAAATATTGCATAAAACTTACCCTAAAAAAAAGAAGCAAGAGATTCATATGAGTCTCCCGAAGCTAAAAGCGAAGCCCGATGCATAATCGTTGCTTCGGGCAGATCGAAGGTAGCATCGTTGTATCTTGTCGCTCAATTTTTGGACCAATCCGATTTAAAAGATAGTAAAATTCTTCGCGATTCACACGTAGAAAACTTTCTAGCCGGTTGTTTGGTCCTTCGCCATCTATCGCCCTAAACAGCCGGGTCCAAACGCTTTCCCTCTCCAGAAATAGATCGGTCATCCAGCAGCGCCGTGCATTTTCCTCTTGCTGCAGTTCTTCGTCTTCCTCTTCTATGAGTATCAACATGAGAGTAGCCACTTCAGCCGCTAAAGTTGGAAGAAGTTGATTTATTTCCATTTTTCCACTGTAAAAAAAAAGAAACTTTGTGTATCACGGCAAAAACACAACCGGAGTGATCTCCGCATAATATAAACACAACCAACTATGTTTGACAACCACAATATGACAGCTGAACATACACGGATTGAAAAGCTCCCAAACGATAGCTACATCGTGTAGCTACATTTGACAAATAGAACAAAAGAAAATGTGTAGCTGTCATTTGTAGTCGCATACATGAATGCAGCGTGTAGGGCCAGCTTTAGGCGGCGCTCTAGCAGCAATCGAACACGACATCCGACACGAACAAACCCATATAATCATATGGAGGTGCACTGTCAGACACAAACAAACAAACAAGAAAAACGTCGAGTCGAACATGTCAGTTGATTCTGTCTGTGATGTTCGATACCCACCTGTGCTGTGAGTACCTTGGCTGTCAAACGCTTCACAGCTACAGTAGATAGAATTCAATTCGGGACATTTTTAAGTTTGTTTACGTAGTTTGTCTCTTTTTCTTCTTAAAATTGCGTGCAAAATATTTAAAATAGCTATCAATAATTATTGTTAAACTTTTCAATCAATTATAACATCAAATATAAAGGATTGAAACGTATTAAACGTATATTGTGTGTACATAATCCATGTGTATGCACTGTATGTGTTTTGGCATGGACGTTTGTTTACATTTTTCATTATTAAATTTGAATGATTTCTATGTTATTATAGATGTGAATAACTAGTAAATTATGAGTTGAATCTTCCCCCCTGTAGGTGGATATTCATTTAAACTATGAAAATGCTTCATTTTCGAGACGAAAAGAAAGGCGTATTGCAGTGCATCATGACAGGTCTATAAGACATCGAACAGCTGACAGAGCACCTATCGAACAGAGTCGTGTTTGTTTGTCTCGTTCGATTGGTCCCAGAGCGCCGCCTTAGGCTGCGCTCTGGCACCACTCGAACACGACAACCGACTCGAACAAACCCATATAATCATATGGAGGTGCACCAAGGTGGATTTAAAAATATCAGGTGGTGGACTCTAGTGCATTTTGACAATTCGTCACTTGACGTAAGGTCCCCAGGATTCAAACTTTGTTTACATTAATTAAATTTGTTCATATAATTTATCTACCCCATTTTTTCGAATAAACATTCTTTAAAAATATATTTTGAACTTTGGGAGTTCTTATTTCTCAGGTCTCGTAGTACAGTCGTCAACTCGTACGACTTAACAACATGCCCGTCATGAGTTCAAGCCCCAAATAGACCGCGCCGCCATACGTAGGACTGACTATCCTGCTATGTGGGGAATCAATTAGTCGCTGAAAGCCAAGCCCACAAGTGGGTAGAGGCAGGCCTTGACCGACATCGGTTGTTGAGCCAAAGAAGAAGAAGAGTTCTTATTTAACATTGAAACATACATTAAAGTGTGTTATTTTGTGTTATTCTGTAAATTTATTCTAGAATTCTTTGTGTTTTCGACATTTTTGATGATAAAAATTAAGAAATCATTTTTTTTTCAATTTTTACCTTAATTCCTCATTATCTACGAGCCGCATGGACAATTTACTTGAGATTAGAACTCATGCTAGCATGATTTTAAATTTCGTGCATAAACAAATCATCAAATCTTTTGTTAATATATTACGTTTTTTCGATAAAATCAATAGACACACTAAAATGCACATAATAACAAAGAAATCTGTTATATTTGCTAAGCTTTGTGTGCGGAAACCAATGGTCAACGGTTCTAAAATGACGTAAAGTCCCTCAACTATGGCGACCCCCCAAAGGCCCTAATCCACCACCTGATATTTTTAATCCACCTTGGAGGTGCACTGTCAGCCACAAACAAACAAACAAGACAAACATGTCAAATCCCATACATTTTTCATGTTCGATGTCGTGTTCGATTGGTGCTTGAGCGCCGGGTAAGCGGTGGCCACATGAAGCAACGATATAGCACACAAACAAAAAGAGAAAATAAACAATCAAAATTCACATGAAAGAGATCAAACAAAGGGAATACGGAGCAAAACAGCCTATTTATGAAAAAATAAATTATTTTTTTCTGTCTGTGAATTCTCCCCACTGTCAAACAGTGTGGCCAGATTATTTTGGCGGTTTTGGTAGGCGCATCAAAATTTCATCGGTAGTTTTCGGTAGATTAAAACTCGAAACTTAACTGAGTTAAAAGAAGTGAAAGCGAAAGAAGTGTTCAACGGGGGTGGGGGGGGTTTGGTTGCGCTAATGCGCAAAATGAAAGTTCCATCTCACGAGAATATGCATCCTTTATCTAGGAGATGGATTAGATTTGGTGCAGCGGTCACACAAATGAAGTTCTTTTGAAGTGTCGCTCTGAAAATTTTACTAGGAATTCTAAGCCAAAGAAGGACTAGATGCTAATTTTGTTTCCCCAGTTCTTTTTCTCGGGGCTCCACGCGACCGCTTAGGGCCGCAGCAGTTTGATTAATTTGATTGTTTTGATTGTTTGGCAGAGTGTTATAGTTCAATGATTAAAAAAATGAGATTTTTTCCTTTAAACTCTACACTTTCCCTAGACATTGGTATTTCTGGTCACTTTGCCCACATGTTAACCGTCCAAATAGAGATAAAGCGGCAACGTCGCGCGCGACGAAAAAATAGCTCAAAATTTCACTCGGTGTAAATCAAAGTAGCTCATTTGACTCAGTCAACCAACTTGTTTTTTATTTAAAAACAGACAAAAATAGGTTAAAATGTGTTCTGATTGAACTGATACAAACTGACTGTCTATTGTTTTGAATTACTGATGATGATTATGGATCGAAATAAGTTAAAATAATAAATTCAGTAGGCGACAAATCATATATAAGCACATTTGGGATGTTGAAATAAGAAAATGCAATTATGTAGGTTTATTATATTGATACCAAGTAGACGTCCAGTTTACAAGCTGTAGAAAGAGGCAAACTTAAAGTAAACGCTAAATTACTGTGATATATCACTTTGTTTCCAAAATGAACAGTCGTCTGTTCGTTGGCCTTAACAAGCATAGCAATCAGATTTATTTGATGTGTTTGATAAATTGATCAGATATAATAAAAACGAATTAAAATAATGGGTGTTCTTGTGTGGCTTATTTAGAATTAGTTATTAATTTATTTAGCAAGCACTGACGCAATAAAAGGCCCATTTATTATTATTATTATTATTATTATTATTATTATAATTATTATTATTATTATTATTATTATTATTATTATTATTATTATTGTTATTATTATTATGATTATTATTATTATTATTATTATTATTATTATTATTATTATTATTATTACCAAAAGAAATATTCTCAACCTGTGGTTGCGTTAGTGACATGACCTGAATAGTTGTTTATTGCAACAAGTTCATTTGTTAAATAGTATAACAGCAATTTTAGGCAATATATTAGTTTTAGAAAAATAGACTATAATAACACGAGCACCAGAAAACGAAACCAAACTTAAAATTACTATATATACAAACAGCTTAGATAAAGTGGTCATCTTATAAGTAAGAGGAGAGTATTAGTATGGAACTGTTATCATATTAAATCAGTGAAATAATACCTTAACGTATTCCTTCAATTAATTTATTATGTGTGTACAAACATCACGCACAATAAGGGATACGGAACTGCTAGAAACCTAAAACAAATGGTAATATTATTATCATTTTATATCGTTCAAATATTGCATAAAACTTACCCTAAACAAAGAAGCAAGAGATTCATATGAGTCTCCCGAAGCTAAAAAGCGAAGCCCGATGCATAATCGTTGCTTCGGGCAGATCGAAGGTCGCATCGTTGTATCTTGTCGCTCAATTTTTGGACCAATCCGATTTAAAAGATAGTAAAATTCTTCGCGATTCACACGTAGAAAACTTTCTAGCCGGTTGTTTGGTCCTTCGCCATCTATCGCCCTAAACAGCCGGGTCCAAACGCTTTCCCTCTCCAGAAATAGATCGGTCATCCAGCAGCGCCGTGCATTTTCCTCTTGCTGCAGTTCTTCGTCTTCCTCTTCTATGAGTATCAACATGAGAGTAGCCACTTCAGCCGCTAAAGTTGGAAGAAGTTGATTTATTTCCATTTTTCCACTGTAAAAAAAAAGAAACTTTGTGTATCACGGCAAAAACACAACCGGAGTGATCTCTGCATAATATAAACACAACCAACTATGTTTGACAACCACAATATGACAGCTGAACATACACGGATTGAAAAGCTCCCAAACGATAGCTACATCGTGTAGCTACATTTGACAAATAGAACAAAAGAAAATATGTAGCTGTCATTTGTAGTCGCATACAGGAATGCAGCGTGTAGGGCCGGCTTTAGGCGGCGCTCTAGCAGCAATCGAACACGACATCCGACACGAACAAACCCATATAATCATATGGAGGTGCACTGTCAGACACAAACAAACAAACAAGAAAAACGTCGAGTCGAACTGAACAAGTTGATTCTGTCTGTGATGTTCGATACCCACCTGTGCTGTGAGTACCTTGGCTGTCAAACGCTTCACAGCTACAGTAGATAGAATTCAATTCGGGACATTTTTAAGTTTGTTTACGTAGTTTGTCTCTTTTTCTTCTTAAAATTGCGTGCAAAATATTTAAAATAGCTATCAATAATTATTGTTAAACTTTTCAATCAATTATAACATCAAATATAAAGGATTGAAACGTATTAAACGTATATTGTGTGTACATAATCCATGTGTATGCACTGTATGTGTTTTGGCATGGATGTTTGTTTACATTTTTCAATATTAAATTTGAATGATTTCTATGTTATTATAGATGTGAATAACTAGTGAATTATGAGTTGAATCTTCCCCCTGTAGGTGGATATTCATTTAAACTATGAAAATGCTTCATTTTCGAGACGAAAAGAAAGGCGTATTGCAGTGCATCATGACAGGTCTATAAGACATCGAACAGCTGACAGAGCACCTATCGAACAGAGTCGTGTTTGTTTGTCTCGTTCGATTGGTCCCAGAGCGCCGCCTTAGGCTGCGCTCTGGCACCACTCGAACACGACAACCGACTCGAACAAACCCATATAATCATATGGAGGTGCACCAAGGTGGATTTAAAAATATCAGGTGGTGGACTCTAGTGCATTTTGACAATTCGTCACTTGACGTAAGGTCCCCAGGATTCAAACTTTGTTTACATTAATTAAATTTGTTCATATAATTTATCTACCCCATTTTTTTGAATAAACATTCATTAAAAATATATTTTGAACTTTGGGAGTTCTTATTTCTTAGGTCTCGTAGTACAGTCGTCAACTCGTACGACTTAACAACATGCCCGTCATGAGTTCAAGCCCCAAATAGACCGCGCCGCCATACGTAGGACTGACTATCATGCTATGTGGGGAATCAATTAGTCGCTGAAAGCCAAGCCCACAAGTGGGTAGAGGCAGGCCTTGACCGACATCGGTTGTTGAGCCAAAGAAGAAGAAGAGTTCTTATTTAACATTGAAACATACATTAAAGTGTGTTATTTTGTGTTATTCTGTAAATTTATTCTAGAATTCTTTGTGTTTTCGACATTTTTGATGATAAAAATTAAGAAATCATTTTTTTTTTCAATTTTTACCTTAATTCCTCATTATCTACGAGCCGCATGGACAATTTACTTGAGATTAGAACTCATGCTAGCATGATTTTAAATTTCGTGCATAAACAAATCATCAAATCTTTTGTTAATATATTACGTTTTTCGATAAAATCAATAGACACACTAAAATGCACATAATAACAAAGAAATCTGTTATATTTGCTAAGCTTTGTGTGCGGAAACCAATGGTCAACGGTTCTAAAATGACGTAAAGTCCCTCAACTATGGCGACCCCCCAAAGGCCCTAATCCACCACCTGATATTTTTAATCCACCTTGGAGGTGCACTGTCAGCCACAAACAAACAAACAAGACAAACATGTCAAATCCCATACATTTTTCATGTTCGATGTCGTGTTCGATTGGTGCTTGAGCGCCGGGTAAGCGGTGGCCACATGAAGCAACGATATAGCACACAAACAAAAAGAGAAAATAAACAATCAAAATTCACATGAAAGAGATCAAACAAAGGGAATACGGAGCAAAACAGCCTATTTATGAAAAAATAAATTATTTTTTTCTGTCTGTGAATTCTCCCCACTGTCAAACAGTGTGGCCAGATTATTTTGGCGGTTTTGGTAGGCGCATCAAAATTTCATCGGTAGTTTTCGGTAGATTAAAACTCGAAACTTAACTGAGTTAAAAGAAGTGAAAGCGAAAGAAGTGTTCAACGGGGGTGGGGGGGTTTGGTTGCGCTAATGCGCAAAATGAAAGTTCCATCTCACGAGAATATGCATCCTTTATCTAGGAGATGGATTAGATTTGGTGCAGCGGTCACACAAATGAAGTTCTTTTGAAGTGTCGCTCTGAAAATTTTACTAGGAATTCTAAGCCAAAGAAGGACTAGATGCTAATTTTGTTTCCCCAGTTCTTTTTCTCGGGGCTCCACGCGACCGCTTAGGGCCGCAGCAGTTTGATTAATTTGATTGTTTTGATTGTTTGGCAGAGTGTTATAGTTCAATGATTAAAAAAATGAGATTTTTTCCTTTAAACTCTACACTTTCCCTAGACATTGGTATTTCTGGTCACTTTGCCCACATGTTAACCGTCCAAATAGAGATAGAGCGGCAACGTCGCGCGCGACGAAAAATAGCTCAAAATTTCACTCGGTGTAAATCAAAGTAGCTCATTTGACTCAGTCAACCAACTTGTTTTTTATTTAAAAACAGACAAAAATAGGTTAAAATGTGTTCTGATTGAACTGATACAAACTGACTGTCTATTGTTTTGAATTACTGATGATGATTATGGATCGAAATAAGTTAAAATAATAAATTCAGTAGGCGACAAATCATATATAAGCACATTTGGGATGTTGAAATAAGAAAATGCAATTATGTAGGTTTATTATATTGATACCAAGTAGACGTCCAGTTTACAAGCTGTAGAAAGAGGCAAACTTAAAGTAAACGCTAAATTACTGTGATATATCACTTTGTTTCAAAATGAACAGTCGTCTGTTCGTTGGCCTTAACAAGCATAGCAATCAGATTTATTTGATGTGTTTGATAAATTGATCAGATATAATAAAAACGAATTAAAATAATGGGTGTTCTTGTGTGGCTTATTTAGAATTAGTTATTAATTTATTTAGCAAGCACTGACGCAATAAAAGGCCCATTTATTATTATTATTATTATTATTATTATTATTATAATAATTATTATTATTATTATTATTATTATTATTATTATTGTTATTATTATTATGATTATTATTATTATTATTATTATTATTATTATTATTATTATTATTACCAAAAGAAATATTCTCAACCTGTGGTTGCGTTAGTGACATGACCTGAATAGTTGTTTATTGCAACAAGTTCATTTGTTAAATAGTATAACAGCAATTTTAGGCAATATATTAGTTTTAGAAAAATAGACTATAATAACACGAGCACCAGAAAACGAAACCAAACTTAAAATTACTATATATACAAACAGCTTAGATAAAGTGGTCATCTTATAAGTAAGAGGAGAGTATTAGTATGGAACTGTTATCATATTAAATCAGTGAAATAATACCTTAACGTATTCCTTCAATTAATTTATTATGTGTGTACAAACATCACGCACAATAAGGGATACGGAACTGCTAGAAACCTAAAACAAATGGTAATATTATTATCATTTTATATCGTTCAAATATTGCATAAAACTTACCCTAAACAAAGAAGCAAGAGATTCATATGAGTCTCCCGAAGCTAAAAAGCGAAGCCCGATGCATAATCGTTGCTTCGGGCAGATCGAAGGTCGCATCGTTGTATCTTGTCGCTCAATTTTTGGACCAATCCGATTTAAAAGATAGTAAAATTCTTCGCGATTCACACGTAGAAAACTTTCTAGCCGGTTGTTTGGTCCTTCGCCATCTATCGCCCTAAACAGCCGGGTCCAAACGCTTTCCCTCTCCAGAAATAGATCGGTCATCCAGCAGCGCCGTGCATTTTCCTCTTGCTGCAGTTCTTCGTCTTCCTCTTCTATGAGTATCAACATGAGAGTAGCCACTTCAGCCGCTAAAGTTGGAAGAAGTTGATTTATTTCCATTTTTCCACTGTAAAAAAAAAGAAACTTTGTGTATCACGGCAAAAACACAACCGGAGTGATCTCCGCATAATATAAACACAACCAACTATGTTTGACAACCACAATATGACAGCTGAACATACACGGATTGAAAAGCTCCCAAACGATAGCTACATCGTGTAGCTACATTTGACAAATAGAACAAAAGAAAATGTGTAGCTGTCATTTGTAGTCGCATACAGGAATGCAGCGTGTAGGGCCGGCTTTAGGCGGCGCTCTAGCAGCAATCGAACACGACATCCGACACGAACAAACCCATATAATCATATGGAGGTGCACTGTCAGACACAAACAAACAAACAAGAAAAACGTCGAGTCGAACTGAACAAGTTGATTCTGTCTGTGATGTTCGATACCCACCTGTGCTGTGAGTACCTTGGCTGTCAAACGCTTCACAGCTACAGTAGATAGAATTCAATTCGGGACATTTTTAAGTTTGTTTACGTAGTTTGTCTCTTTTTCTTCTTAAAATTGCGTGCAAAATATTTAAAATAGCTATCAATAATTATTGTTAAACTTTTCAATCAATTATAACATCAAATATAAAGGATTGAAACGTATTAAACGTATATTGTGTGTACATAATCCATGTGTATGCACTGTATGTGTTTTGGCATGGATGTTTGTTTACATTTTTCAATATTAAATTTGAATGATTTCTATGTTATTATAGATGTGAATAACTAGTGAATTATGAGTTGAATCTTCCCCCTGTAGGTGGATATTCATTTAAACTATGAAAATGCTTCATTTTCGAGACGAAAAGAAAGGCGTATTGCAGTGCATCATGACAGGTCTATAAGACATCGAACAGCTGACAGAGCACCTATCGAACAGAGTCGTGTTTGTTTGTCTCGTTCGATTGGTCCCAGAGCGCCGCCTTAGGCTGCGCTCTGGCACCACTCGAACACGACAACCGACTCGAACAAACCCATATAATCATATGGAGGTGCACCAAGGTGGATTTAAAAATATCAGGTGGTGGACTCTAGTGCATTTTGACAATTCGTCAATTGACGTAAGGTCCCCAGGATTCAAACTTTGTTTACATTAATTAAATTGGTTCATATAATTTATCTACCCCATTTTTCGAATAAACATTGTTTAAAAATATATTTTGAACTTTGGGAGTTCTTATTTCTCAGGTCTCGTAGTACAGTCGTCAACTCGTACGACTTAACAACATGCCCGTCATGAGTTCAAGCCCCAAATAGACCGCGCCGCCATACGTAGGACTGACTATCCTGCTATGTGGGGAATCAATTAGTCGCTGAAAGCCAAGCCCACAAGTGGGTAGAGGCAGGCCTTGACCGACATCGGTTGTTGAGCCAAAGAAGAAGAAGAGTTCTTATTTACCATTGAAACATACATTAAAGTGTGTTATTTTGTGTTATTCTGTAAATTTATTCTAGAATTCTTTGTGTTTTCGACATTTTTGATGGTAAAAAATTAAGAAATCATTATTTTTTTTTCAATTTTTACCTTAATTCCTCATTATCTACGAGCCGCATGGACAATTTACTTGAGATTAGAACTCATGCTAGCATGATTTTAAATTTCGTGCATAAACAAATCATCAAATCTTTTGTTAATATATTACGTTTTTTCGATAAAAGCAATAGACACACTAAAATGCACATAATAACAAAGAAATCTGTTATATTTGCTAAGCTTTGTGTGCGGAAACCAATGGTCAACGGTTCTAAAATGACGTAAAGTCCCTCAACTATGGCGACCCCCCAAAGGCCCTAATCCACCACCTGATATTTTTAATCCACCTTGGAGGTGCACTGTCAGCCACAAACAAACAAACAAGACAAACATGTCAAATCCCATACATTTTTCATGTTCGATGTTGTGTTCGATTGGTGCTTGAGCGCCGGGTAAGCGGTGGCCACATGAAGCAACGATATAGCACACAAACAAAAAGAGAAAATAAACAATCAAAATTCACATGAAAGAGATCAAACAAAGGGAATACGGAGCAAAACAGCCTATTTATGAAAAAATAAATTATTTTTTTCTGTCTGTGAATTCTCCCCACTGTCAAACAGTGTGGCCAGATTATTTTGGCGGTTTTGGTAGGCGCATCAAAATTTCATCGGTAGTTTTCGGTAGATTAAAACTCGAAACTTAACTGAGTTAAAAGAAGTGAAAGCGAAAGAAGTGTTCAACGGGGGGGGGTTTGGTTGCGCTAATGCGCAAAATGAAAGTTCCATCTCACGAGAATATGCATCCTTTATCTAGGAGATGGATTAGATTTGGTGCAGCGGTCACACAAATGAAGTTCTTTTGAAGTGTCGCTCTGAAAATTTTACTAGGAATTCTAAGCCAAAGAAGGACTAGATGCTAATTTTGTTTCCCCAGTTCTTTTTCTCGGGGCTCCACGCGACCGCTTAGGGCCGCAGCAGTTTGATTAATTTGATTGTTTTGATTGTTTGGCTGAGTGTTATAGTTCAATGATTAAAAAAAATGAGATTTTTTCCTTCAAACTCTACACTTTCCCTAGACATTGGTATTTCTGGTCACTTTGCCCACATGTTAACCGTCCAAATAGACATAGAGCGGCAACGTCGCGCGCGACGAAAAATAGCTCAAAATTTCACTCGGTGTAGATCAAAGTAGCTCATTTGACTCAGTCAACCAACTTGTTTTTTATTTGAAAACAGACAAAAATAGGTTAAAATGTGTTCTGATTGAACTGATACAAACTGACTGTCTATTGTTTTGAATTACTGATGATGATTATGGATCGAAATAAGTTAAAATAATACATTCAGTAGGCGACAAATCATATATAAGCACATTTGGGATGTTGAAATAAGAAAATGCAATTATGTAGGTTTATTATATTGATACCAAGTAGACGTCCAGTTTACAAGCTGTAGAAAGAGGCAAACTTAAAGTAAACGCTAAATTACTGTGATATATCACTTTGTTTCAAAATGAACAGTCGCCTGTTCGTTGGCCTTTACAAGCATAGCAATCAGATTTATTTGATGTATTTGATAAATTGATCAGATATAATAAACACGAATTAAAATAATGGGTGTTCTTGTGTGTCTTATTTAGAATTAGTTATTAATTTATTTAGCAAGCACTGACGCAATAAAAGGCCCATTTATTATTATTATTATTATTATTATTATTATTATTATTATTATTATTACCAAAAGAAATATTCTCAACCTGTAGTTGCGTTAGTGACATGACCTGAATAGTTGTTTATTGCAACAAGTTCATTTGTTAAATAGTATAACAGCAATTTTAGGCAATATATTAGTTTTAGAAAAATAGACTATAATAACACGAGCACCAGAAAACGAAACCAAACTTAAAATTACTATATTACAAACAGCTTAGATAAAGTGGTCATCTTATAAGTAAGAGGAGAGTATTAGTATGGAACTGTTATCATATTAAATCAGTGAAATAATACCTTAACGTATTCCTTCAATTAATTTATTATGTGTGTACAAACATCACACACAATAAGGGATACGGAACTGCTAGAAACCTAAAACAAATGGTAATATTATTATCATTTTATATCGTTCAAATATTGCATAAAACTAGACAAAAAAGCAAGAGATTCATATGAGTCTCCCGAAGCTAAAAAGCGAAGCCCGATGCATAATCGTTGCTTCGGGCAGATCGAAGGTCGCATCGTTGTATCTTGTGGGACCAATCCGATTTAAAAGATAGTAAAATTCTTCGCGATTCACACGTAGAAAACTTTCTAGCCGGTTGTTTGGTCCTTCGCCATCTATCGCTCTAAACAGCCGGGTCCAAACGCTTTCCCTCTCCAGAAATAGATCGGTCATCCAGCAGCGCCGTGCATTTTCCTCTTGCTGCAGTTCTTCGTCTTCCTCTTCTATGAGTATCAACATGAGAGTAGCCACTTCAGCCGCTAAAGTTGGAAGAAGTTGATTTATTTCCATTTTTCCACTGTAAAAAAAAAGAAACTTTGTGTATCACGGCAAAAACACAACCGGAGTGATCTCCGCATAATATAAACACAACCAACTATGTTTGACAACCACAATATGACAGCTGAACATACACGGATTGAAAAGCTCCCAAACGATAGCTACATCGTGTAGCTACATTTGACAAATAGAACAAAAGAAAATGTGTAGCTGTCATTTGTAGTCGCATACATGAATGCAGCGTGTAGGGCCAGCTTTAGGCGGCTCTCTAGCAGCAATCGAACACGACATCCGACACGAACAAACCCATATAATCATATGGAGGTGCACTGTCAGACACAAACAAACAAACAAGAAAAACGTCGAGTCGAACATGTCAGTTGATTCTGTCTGTGATGTTCGATACCCACCTGTGCTGTGAGTACCTTGGCTGTCAAACGCTTCACAGCTACAGTAGATAGAATTCAATTCGGGACATTTTTAAGTTTGTTTACGTAGTTTGTCTCTTTTTCTTCTTAAAATTGCGTGCAAAATATTTAAAATAGCTATCAATAATTATTGTTAAACTTTTCAATCAATTATAACATCAAATATAAAGGATTGAAACGTATTAAACGTATATTGTGTGTACATAATCCATGTGTATGCACTGTATGTGTTTTGGCATGGACGTTTGTTTACATTTTTCAATATTAAATTTGAATGATTTCTATGTTATTATAGATGTGAATAACTAGTGAATTATGAGTTGAATCTTCCCCCCTGTAGGTGGATATTCATTTAAACTATGAAAATGCTTCATTTTCGAGACGAAAAGAAAGGCGTATTGCAGTGCATCATGACAGGTCTATAAGACATCGAACAGCTGACAGAGCACCTATCGAACAGAGTCGTGTTTGTTTGTCTCGTTCGATCGGTTCCAGAGCGCCGCCTTAGGCTGCGCTCTGGCACCACTCGAACACGACACCGACTCGAACAAACCCATATAATCATATGGAGGTGCACCAAGGTGGATTTAAAAATATCAGGTGGTGGACTCTAGTGCATTTTGACAATTCGTCACTTGACGTAAGGTCCCCAGGATTCAAACTTTGTTTACATTAATTAAATTGGTTCATATAATTTATCTACCCCATTTTTTCGAATAAACATTGTTTAAAAATATATTTTGAACTTTGGGAGTTCTTATTTCTCAGGTCTCGTAGTACAGTCGTCAACTCGTACGACTTAACAACATGCCCGTCATGAGTTCAAGCCCCAAATAGACCGCGCCGCCATACGTAGGACTGACTATCCTGCTATGTGGGGAATCAATTAGTCGCTGAAAGCCAAGCCCACAAGTGGGTAGAGGCAGGCCTTGACCGACATCGGTTGTTGAGCCAAAGAAGAAGAAGAGTTCTTATTTAACATTGAAACATACATTAAAGTGTGTTATTTTGTGTTATTCTGTAAATTTATTCTAGAATTCTTTGTGTTTTCGACATTTTTGATGATAAAAATTAAGAAATCATTATTTGTTTTCAATTTTTACCTTAATTCCTCATTATCTACGAGCCGCATGGACAATTTACTTGAGATTAGAACTCATGCTAGCATGATTTTAAATTTCGTGCATAAACAAATCATCAAATCTTTTGTTAATATATTACGTTTTTTCGATAAAATCAATAGACACACTAAAATGCACATAATAACAAAGAAATCTGTTATATTTGCTAAGCTTTGTGTGCGGAAACCAATGGTCAACGGTTCTAAAATGACGTAAAGTCCCTCAACTATGGCTACCCCCCAAAGGCCCTAATCCACCACCTTATATTTTTAATCCACCTTGGAGGTGCACTGTCAGCCACAAACAAACAAACAAGACAAACATGTCAAATCCCATACATTTTTCATGTTCGATGTCGTGTTCGATTGGTGCTTGAGTGCCGGGTAAGCGGTGGCCACATGAAGCAACGATATAGCACACAAACAAAAAGAGAAAATAAACAATCAAAATTCACATGAAAGAGATCAAACAAAGGGAATACGGAGCAAAACAGCCTATTTATGAAAAAATAAATTATTTTTTTCTGTCTGTGAATTCTCCCCACTGTCAAACAGTGTGGCCAGATTATTTTGGCGGTTTTGGTAGGCGCATCAAAATTTCATCGGTAGTTTTCGGTAGATTAAAACTCGAAACTTAACTGAGTTAAAAGAAGTCAAAGCGAAATAAGTGTTCAACGGGGGGTGGGGGGGTTTGGTTGCGCTAATGCGCAAAATGAAAGTTCCATCTCACGAGAATATGCATCCTTTATCTAGGAGATGGATTAGATTTGGTGCAGCGGTCACACAAATGAAGTTCTTTTTGAAGTGTCGCTCTGAAAATTTTACTAGGAATTCTAAGCCAAAGAAGGACTAGATGCTAATTTTGTTTCCCCAGTTCTTTTCTCGGGGCTCCACGCGACCGCTTAGGGCCGCAGCAGTTTGATTAATTTGATTGTTTTGATTGTTTGGCTGAGTGTTATAGTTCAATGATTAAAAAAATGAGATTTTTTCCTTTAAACTCTACACTTTCCCTAGACATTGGTATTTCTGGTCACTTTGCCCACATGTTAACCGTCCAAATAGACATAGAGCGGCAACGTCGCGCGCGACGAAAAATAGCTCAAAATTTCACTCGGTGTAGATCAAAGTAGCTCATTTGACTCAGTCAACCAACTTGTTTTTTATTTGAAAACAGACAAAAATAGGTTAAAATGTGTTCTGATTGAACTGATACAAACTGACTGTCTATTGTTTTGAATTACTGATGATGATTATGGATCGAAATAAGTTAAAATAATACATTCAGTAGGCGACAAATCATATATAAGCACATTTGGGATGTTGAAATAAGAAAATGCAATTATGTAGGTTTATTATATTGATACCAAGTAGACGTCCAGTTTACAAGCTGTAGAAAGAGGCAAACTTAAAGTAAACGCTAAATTACTGTGATATATCACTTTGTTTCAAAATGAACATTCGCCTGTTCGTTGGCCTTAACAAGCATAGCAATCAGATTTATTTGATGTATTTGATAAATTGATCAGATATAATAAACACGAATTAAAATAATGGGTGTTCTTGTGTGGCTTATTTAGAATTAGTTATTAATTTATTTAGCAAGCATTGACGCAATAAAAGGCCCATTTATTATTATTATTATTATTATTATTATTATTATTATTATTATTATTATTATTATTACCAAAAGAAATATTCTCAACCTGTGGTTGCGTTAGTGACATGACCTGAATAGTTGTTTATTGCAACAAGTTCATTTGTTAAATAGTATAACAGCAATTTTAGGCAATATATTCGTTTTAGAAAAATAGACTATAATAACACGAGCACCAAAAACGAAACCAAACTTAAAATTACTATATTACAAACAGCTTAGATAAAGTGGTCATCTTATAAGTAAGAGGAGAGTATTAGTATGGAACTGTTATCATATTAAATCAGTGAAATAATACCTTAACGTATTCCTTCAATTCATTTATTATGTGTGTACAAACATCACGCACAATAAGGGATACGGAACTGCTAGAAACCTAAAACAAATGGTAATATTATTATCATTTTATATCGTTCAAATATTGCATAAAACTAGACAAAAAAGCAAGAGATTCATATGAGTCTCCCGAAGCTAAAAAGCGAAGCCCGATGCATAATCGTTGCTTCGGGCAGATCGAAGGTCGCATCGTTGTATCTTGTCGCTCAATTTTTGGACCAATCCGATTTAAAAGATAGTAAAATTCTTCGCGATTCACACGTAGAAAACTTTCTAGCCGGTTGTTTGGTCCTTCGCCATCTATCGCCCTAAACAGCCGGGTCCAAACGCTTTCCCTCTCCAGAAATAGATCGGTCATCCAGCAGCGCCGTGCATTTTCCTCTTGCTGCAGTTCTTCGTCTTCCTCTTCTATGAGTATCAACATGAGTGTTGCGGTAGCAACGGGTAGGTTTGAGGCGATTTTTAAATTGCAACGGCTGAGTTGAGGAGATTTAAATTGCAACGCAATATTTCATTTGCAACGGCTAAGTTTGGATAGAAATTCGAAGCTATTGTAACTTATCGTATGAGAACGAGATCGCTGGCCTAAATAAACATACAATTGGAACGGCCCGTTTCTTGAGTTCATCGATAAGCATAAGCCACTCGACCAACGCGTAGGGTAATAAAAATATTTAGATCTGGTGCACCCCGTAGGAGGACAGAAATGCATGAAGAACGACCGAGAAAAGAAAACATAAAGATTATAAACAAATTGTTGCATGCATTGCAAAAAAAAGGGCCACGGTCAAGTGTTTGTAGGATCAATCTAGAAGGCGTAGACTTGAAGTATAAACAAATTGCTGCATGCATTGACAAAAAGGGCCACGGTACTTTCACACACTGGCACCAATACAATTAAACGACGTGTACGGACACGTTCAACACCATCAAAAATGTTAGCATATAAGAACCAATTTTGTCAAATAAACGAGCAGATCTAACTTAGAAACGGAACGGAAAACGTCTCGATTTTCTTTGAACGTCTTGGCCTTTCCTAGGTTTTTTTTCTTTAGGTCTCATCCGGGTCCCTCTGCCCCCATCCGAAAAGTTATTTGAATGAATTGTGCCACTTTCGAAGCATAGGTTCCCACGAACCGCGAACACTAGCCGAAGGTTTAAGGCCGCGGGGCCATGGGGATTCTCAACGCTCATTTTCTCAAGCACTCATGAGTGCTTTTGAGAAAAACCTCGTTCTCAGCGTTTGTCGAATCGGAACAAAATCGGTTTTGAGAATCTTTGAGAATCTTTGAGAAAGTTGACGATGCAGCGATCGGCTAACTGAAATATGGAGAGTTGCGCTATTTGTTTATCGGAAATCACTTTGGAAAATGTATTCAATGTTTATAATTGAAAACGTTAAAAAAATATGCGATTAAAAACTGTTTTTCTATTTAAAGCTCTAAATAAAGCTTGAGTGTCTATATCAGTCTCTCAGAGTGAGAAAAACTGACGACGGCCACGGGCTTGAGTCTGAGAACAAGTTTTGAGTGCTTGAGAAACTTAAATGAGTGCTTGAGAACGTTTTCTCAGCTTGAGAAAGCCCCGTGGCCCCACGGCCGTATGTACAATTTATTTTGGTAACTCCTTTCGGGCAGAAACCCATCTTTATATAAATTTGTTTTCGGTTGAATCTCAGGACATTGAAGGCCTTTCCTTCGCGTGGCCTGGCCCGAGTTCCGCCGACAACATTGGTGGCTCCAGAGAGGAAACGAATTCTCATTCGTCAGTACAGATTGAAGCTCCAGTCAGGAGACGAATTCCTTATCATCCAGAGATGAAACGAATTATTATTCGTTGACATTGGTTTAGCACCGGGGAGGATGCGAATTATTATTCGATCCAGTTTGTAAAGAGAGTAACTTTTTACAAGAACGATCCTGTCCACAGAGAAGGCGTTCAATTTCAAGGGTCATAGCAAAAGGAACAAGCGAACTCTACCTGTTGGGATAAATCCTTCAGTTATTAAAAAACTGACCTACGCGCTACCTTGAGCAACAGTAGTTGCATACAGGGTTTCCCACGATTTATTGGTCAGTTCCCATGATTTATTGGTGCGTTCCCACGATTTTTTGGTCGTATCCTATAGATTTTTGGTTCGTTCCCATATTTTATTGGTATTTTCCAATTGGATATCAATACAATTGGACCAAAAAATTCTGGGAAACGACCAAAAAATCGTGGGAACGCACAAAAAAAATGGGAACCCACCAAAAATTCATGGGAACCAACCAATAAATCGTGGGAAACCCTGTAATAATTTCGGTTGCTAAACCAGAGAAGGAAGATCAATCAACACCAAAATGGGTTTAAAGGGTAAGAAGTACTTCGTTAATAACGAAGCCGGACTCTGCAGACTGTGTACACAGGCAGATGATTCCGAATCAAAAATGGTCCAGTGTGAAGAGTGTGACCGATGGTTTCACTTGGCTTGTGCTAAGCTTAACACGAAACCAACCAACGGGGAAGAATACATTTGTATTAAATGTAAGGATAATTTTTCGCAAGAAATGCCGCTTCCCAAAGCCCACAATTCTGTGGTATCGGCTTTGATTGAAGCACTGAAGCAAAATCGCATGAACGATAATATGTTCTACAAACGTACAACATTAAGAGAACTTCCATACTTCGATGGAAGAGCAAAAGATTGGCCTAAATTCAAAAAGGCATTTGATGAAACCTCGGAGGAAGCTGGGTTCAGTAATTTAGAAAACTTGAATCGCCTTCAAACTTATCTTAAGGGAGACGCAGAAAGAAGCGTAAGATCACTTTTTCTGGATCCCATAAACGTAAATATGATTATCAAAAGATTGGAGGAAGTATACGGAAGACCTGAAATCGTTTATCAGGAGTTACTGTACGATGTTACAAAAATTCAGGTGGAAAATAACAAAATCCCCGAACTAAGCGAAGCGCTTGAAAATCTTGTAACGAACATGCAGGTTATGAAAAGAAGGAATATTTGTACGATCATCGACTTATTGATGATTTGGTAGGCAAAATGCCATTTTACCTCCAAACTAATTGGATTGCATACAAAGGTAACATTCAGAAAGACGAGATTGTCACTCTTACGCATTTATCGGATTGGCTCATACCAATCGCAAGCACAATACGGCAACTACCGAAACAAAATAATCATTTGGATTATTCAGCAACTTTACATATACCAAGCAAAGGTAATAACACATTCTTTGATGATATGATATTTTGTCATAAAGGATCGCTCAATCCAGAGCCGATAAAAGATCGGCCAGAACACTCAAATAGTTTATCCAGGTTTATTAATGATAAATCATTAGCAGAAACTAGTTCATCAAGAACAAACGATCATTCGGAAATCTTAGGCTTTCTAGGAGCAATCACTTCCCAAAATAACATTTGTTCAAACGAAGCAAAGGAAGAAGAGAACACCACAATAAATAGGTTGCCTCACAAACGTAAACGATTGACACCACCGAAAAGGAAGGTCAAAGAGAAGAGGAAAGATGAATCAGTTACAATGTCAACAGAAACAGCATTAGAGTGTGCGGACAGAAAAGAAAATCAAATGCAAACCGAAGGCGATAAGAACAAGGAAAATAATGAGAGAACGATTAAAGTAAATAGAGGTGTGCAAGAAATTGAAAATTTGCTAGAACCCATAAACATTTTTGGACACAAAAAGGCAATAGAGGTAAAGATTGAAATCTTAGATGAAGGTATATCATTTGATATCAGTAATGAAGTACAATCAGTATCAGAAACTTCGATTGGTAAAACATTTATTGATCATGATCATGAGAGTATTTTGATGGGTATAGAACAAAATGAATTGACAAATTTCAATGTGCAGGAAATAACGAAAACAGAATTGGGAAAATATAATGAAATAAAAGAAGTATCAGAACTCGAAATAAATAATAAGGAGCTAGACAAAAATAACGATACAGCTCAACATTCAAAAAAAGATCTAAATACACTAGACATGACAATGATCACAAGTTTGAATACTTTGAACAAACAACTCTTGCGTGGGTTAAAAATCAAATTAGACTTTTATGAAAGAGACAATAACGATTCTGGTAGGACTTATCTGAAAATGAAATTATCAACACAAGAACCCATCAAAGCAAACACGAGATACGACTTAAAGAAATGGTCCCTTTATTGGGAGGAGTTTAAAATATTTTTGATGGAAATGCAATCAGTTGCAAAAGTAGTTAACATAAACGAGAGAATAAAAAATATTTTCCTAAAGAAAGCCAAGAAAAAGAGCATACATTGAAAATACGAAAGCTAGGCATAAATGAAACTTCCGCAATAACTGAGGTGCAGAACAATCTTTGCAAACGGTTAATTAATTACTACGTGCACTTACTACTTTGGATTTCGAGCATCCTTGCAACATACGCCACTTTCACCAAAGCACACGGTGAAAACAAACTTCAACTTCCTTACGAGAGAGGAAAACTATTTGGTCATCTGGGGAAGATTCTGGAACCGCGCAGACATCATCCGAGGCGAATTGCGACAGACGTTGAATCAAAAGCAAGCATCATATATAAGCATCGGCTGATCGTCATCTAACCGTTGTATTGCATTGATTGAAGATTATTCAATTTAATTAAGGAAAACAATATATTGAATGGAAGTAAAATAGCCGGATCAAGTATCCATACATCGCTCAAACCAAGAGTTAGGTGTAATTCATAGTGATGAATTACAAGGGGGAGAAATGTTGCGGTAGCAACGGGTAGGTTTGAGGCGATTTTTAAATTGCAACGGCTGAGTTGAGGAGATTTAAATTGCAACGCAATATTTCATTTGCAACGGCTAAGTTTGGATAGAAATTCGAAGCTATTGTAACTTATCGTATGAGAACGAGATCGCTGGCCTAAATAAACATACAATTGGAACGGCCCGTTTCTTGAGTTCATCGATAAGCATAAGCCACTCGACCAACGCGTAGGGTAATAAAAATATTTAGATCTGGTGCACCCCGTAGGAGGACAGAAATGCATGAAGAACGACCGAGAAAAGAAAACATAAAGATTATAAACAAATTGTTGCATGCATTGCAAAAAAAAGGGCCACGGTCAAGTGTTTGTAGGATCAATCTAGAAGGCGTAGACTTGAAGTATAAACAAATTGCTGCATGCATTGACAAAAGGGCCACGGTACTTTCACACACTGGCACCAATACAATTAAACGACGTGTACGGACACGTTCAACACCATCAAAAATGTTAGCATATAAGAACCAATTTTGTCAAATAAACGAGCAGATCTAACTTAGAAACGGAACGGAAAACGTCTCGATTTTCTTTGAACGTCTTGGCCTTTCCTAGGTTTTTTTTCTTTAGGTCTCATCCGGGTCCCTCTGCCCCCATCCGAAAAGTTATTTGAATGAATTGTGCCACTTTCGAAGCATAGGTTCCCACGAACCGCGAACACTAGCCGAAGGTTTAATGTACAATTTATTTTGGTAACTCCTTTCGGGCAGAAACCCATCTTTATATAAATTTGTTTTCGGTTGAATCTCAGGACATTGAAGGCCTTTCCTTCGCGTGGCCTGGCCCGAGTTCCGCCGACAACAATGAGAGTAGCCACTTCAGCCGCTAAAGTTGGAAGAAGTTGATTTATTTCCATTTTCCACTGTAAAAAAAAGAAACTTTGTGTATCACGGCAAAAACACAACCGGAGTGATCTCCGCATAATATAAACACAACCAACTATGTTTGACAACCACAATATGACAGCTGAACATACACGGATTGAAAAGCTCCCAAACGATAGCTACATCGTGTAGCTACATTTGACAAATAGAACAAAAGAAAATGTGTAGCTGTCATTTGTAGTCGCATACATGAATGCAGCGTGTAGGGCCAGCTTTAGGCGGCGCTCTAGCAGCAATCGAACACGACATCCGACACGAACAAACCCATATAATCATATGGAGGTGCACTGTCAGACACAAACAAACAAACAAGAAAAACGTCGAGTCGAACAGAACAAGTTGATTCTGTCTGTGATGTTCGATACCCACCTGTGCTGTGAGTACCTTGGCTGTCAAACGCTTCACAGCTACAGTAGATAGAATTCAATTCGGGACATTTTTAAGTTTGTTTACGTAGTTTGTCTCTTTTTCTTCTTAAAATTGCGTGCAAAATATTTAAAATAGCTATCAATAATTATTGTTAAACTTTTCAATCAATTATAACATCAAATATAAAGGATTGAAACGTATTAAACGTATATTGTGTGTACATAATCCATGTGTATGCACTGTATGTGTTTTGGCATGGACGTTTGTTTACATTTTTCAATATTAAATTTGAATGATTTCTATGTTATTATAGATGTGAATAACTAGTGAATTATGAGTTGAATCTTCCCCCCTGTAGGTGGATATTCATTTAAACTATGAAAATGCTTCATTTTCGAGACGAAAAGAAAGGCGTATTGCAGTGCATCATGACAGGTCTATAAGACATCGAACAGCTGACAGAGCACCTATCGAACAGAGTCGTGTTTGTTTGTCTCGTTCGATCGGTTCCAGAGCGCCGCCTTAGGCTGCGCTCTGGCACCACTCGAACACGACACCGACTCGAACAAACCCATATAATCATATGGAGGTGCACCAAGGTGGATTTAAAAATATCAGGTGGTGGACTCTAGTGCATTTTGACAATTCGTCACTTGACGTAAGGTCCCCAGGATTCAAACTTTGTTTACATTAATTAAATTGGTTCATATAATTTATCTACCCCATTTTTTCGAATAAACATTGTTTAAAAATATATTTTGAACTTTGGGAGTTCTTATTTCTCAGGTCTCGTAGTACAGTCGTCAACTCGTACGACTTAACAACATGCCCGTCATGAGTTCAAGCCCCAAATAGACCGCGCCGCCATACGTAGGACTGACTATCCTGCTATGTGGGGAATCAATTAGTCGCTGAAAGCCAAGCCCACAAGTGGGTAGAGGCAGGCCTTGACCGACATCGGTTGTTGAGCCAAAGAAGAAGAAGAGTTCTTATTTAACATTGAAACATACATTAAAGTGTGTTATTTTGTGTTATTCTGTGAATTTATTCTAGAATTCTTTGTGTTTTCGACATTTTTGATGATAAAAATTAAGAAATCATTATTTTTTTTTCAATTTTTACCTTAATTCCTCATTATCTACGAGCCGCATGGACAATTTACTTGAGATTAGAACTCATGCTAGCATGATTTTAAATTTCGTGCATAAACAAATCATCAAATCTTTTGTTAATATATTACGTTTTTTCGATAAAATCAATAGACACACTAAAATGCACATAATAACAAAGAAATCTGTTATATTTGCTAAGCTTTGTGTGCGGAAACCAATGGTCAACGGTTCTAAAATGACGTAAAGTCCCTCAACTATGGCGACCCCCCAAAGGCCCTAATCCACCACCTGATATTTTTAATCCACCTTGGAGGTGCACTGTCAGCCACAAACAAACAAACAAGACAAACATGTCAAATCCCATACATTTTTCATGTTCGATGTCGTGTTCGATTGGTGCTTGAGCGCCGGGTAAGCGGTGGCCACATGAAGCAACGATATAGCACACAAACAAAAAGAGAAAATAAACAATCAAAATTCACATGAAAGAGATCAAACAAAGGGAATACGGAGCAAAACAGCCTATTTATGAAAAAATAAATTATTTTTTTCTGTCTGTGAATTCTCCCCACTGTCAAACAGTGTGGCCAGATTATTTTGGCGGTTTTGGTAGGCGCATCAAAATTTCATCGGTAGTTTTCGGTAGATTAAAACTCGAAACTTAACTGAGTTAAAAGAAGTGAAAGCGAAAGAAGTGTTCAACGGGGGTGGGGGGGGGTTTGGTTGCGCTAATGCGCAAAATGAAAGTTCCATCTCACGAGAATATGCATCCTTTATCTAGGAGATGGATTAGATTTGGTGCAGCGGTCACACAAATGAAGTTCTTTTTGAAGTGTCGCTCTGAAAATTTTACTAGGAATTCTAAGCCAAAGAAGGACTAGATGCTAATTTTGTTTCCCCAGTTCTTTTTCTCGGGGCTCCACGCGACCGCTTAGGGCCGCAGCAGTTTGATTAATTTGATTGTTTTGATTGTTTGGCTGAGTGTTATAGTTCAATGATTAAAAAAATGAGATTTTTTCCTTTAAACTCTACACTTTCCCTAGACATTGGTATTTCTGGTCACTTTGCCCACATGTTAACCGTCCAAATAGACATAGAGCGGCAACGTCGCGCGCGACGAAAAATAGCTCAAAATTTCACTCGGTGTAGATCAAAGTAGCTCATTTGACTCAGTCAACCAACTTGTTTTTTATTTGAAAACAGACAAAAATAGGTTAAAATGTGTTCTGATTGAACTGATACAAACTGACTGTCTATTGTTTTGAATTACTGATGATGATTATGGATCGAGATAAGTTAAAATAATACATTCAGTAGGCGACAAATCATATATAAGCACATTTGGGATGTTGAAATAAGAAAATGCAATTATGTAGGTTTATTATATTGATACCAAGTAGACGTCCAGTTTACAAGCTGTAGAAAGAGGCAAACTTAAAGTAAACGCTAAATTACTGTGATATATCACTTTGTTTCAAAATGAACAGTCGCCTGTTCGTTGGCCTTTACAAGCATAGCAATCAGATTTATTTGATGTATTTGATAAATTGATCAGATATAATAAACACGAATTAAAATAATGGGTGTTCTTGTGTGTCTTATTTAGAATTAGTTATTAATTTATTTAGCAAGCACTGACGCAATAAAAGGCCCATTTATTATTATTATTATTATTATTATTATTATTATTATTATTATTATTATTATTACCAAAAGAAATATTCTCAACCTGTGGTTGCGTTAGTGACATGACCTGAATAGTTGTTTATTGCAACAAGTTCATTTGTTAAATAGTATAACAGCAATTTTAGGCAATATATTAGTTTTAGAAAAATAGACTATAATAACACGAGCACCAGAAAACGAAACCAAACTTAAAATTACTATATTACAAACAGCTTAGATAAAGTGGTCATCTTATAAGTAAGAGGAGAGTATTAGTATGGAACTGTTATCATATTAAATCAGTGAACTAATACCTTAACGTATTCCTTCAATTCATTTATTATGTGTGTACAAACATCACACACAATAAGGGATACGGAACTGCTAGAAACCTAAAACAAATGGTAATATTATTATCATTTTATATCGTTCAAATATTGCATAAAACTAGACAAAAAAGCAAGAGATTCATATGAGTCTCCCGAAGCTAAAAAGCGAAGCCCGATGCATAATCGTTGCTTCGGGCAGATCGAAGGTCGCATCGTTGTATCTTGTCGCTCAATTTTTGGACCAATCCGATTTAAAAGATAGTAAAATTCTTCGCGATTCACACGTAGAAAACTTTCTAGCCGGTTGTTTGGTCCTTCGCCATCTATCGCTCTAAACAGCCGGGTCCAAACGCTTTCCCTCTCCAGAAATAGATCGGTCATCCAGCAGCGCCGTGCATTTTCCTCTTGCTGCAGTTCTTCGTCTTCCTCTTCTATGAGTATCAACATGAGAGTAGCCACTTCAGCCGCTAAAGTTGGAAGAAGTTGATTTATTTCCATTTTTCCACTGTAAAAAAAAGAAACTTTGTGTATCACGGCAAAAACACAACCGGAGTGATCTCCGCATAATATAAACACAACCAACTATGTTTGACAACCACAATATGACAGCTGAACATACACGGATTGAAAAGCTCCCAAACGATAGCTACATCGTGTAGCTACATTTGACAAATAGAACAAAAGAAAATGTGTAGCTGTCATTTGTAGTCGCATACATGAATGCAGCGTGTAGGGCCAGCTTTAGGCGGCGCTCTAGCAGCAATCGAACACGACATCCGACACGAACAAACCCATATAATCATATGGAGGTGCACTGTCAGACACAAACAAACAAACAAGAAAAACGTCGAGTCGAACAGAACAAGTTGATTCTGTCTGTGATGTTCGATACCCACCTGTGCTGTGAGTACCTTGGCTGTCAAACGCTTCACAGCTACAGTAGATAGAATTCAATTCGGGACATTTTTAAGTTTGTTTACGTAGTTTGTCTCTTTTTCTTCTTAAAATTGCGTGCAAAATATTTAAAATAGCTATCAATAATTATTGTTAAACTTTTCAATCAATTATAACATCAAATATAAAGGATTGAAACGTATTAAACGTATATTGTGTGTACATAATCCATGTGTATGCACTGTATGTGTTTTGGCATGGACGTTTGTTTACATTTTTCAATATTAAATTTGAATGATTTCTATGTTATTATAGATGTGAATAACTAGTGAATTATGAGTTGAATCTTCCCCCCTGTAGGTGGATATTCATTTAAACTATGAAAATGCTTCATTTTCGAGACGAAAAGAAAGGCGTATTGCAGTGCATCATGACAGGTCTATAAGACATCGAACAGCTGACAGAGCACCTATCGAACAGAGTCGTGTTTGTTTGTCTCGTTCGATCGGTTCCAGAGCGCCGCCTTAGGCTGCGCTCTGGCACCACTCGAACACGACACCGACTCGAACAAACCCATATAATCATATGGAGGTGCACCAAGGTGGATTTAAAAATATCAGGTGGTGGACTCTAGTGCATTTTGACAATTCGTCACTTGACGTAAGGTCCCCAGGATTCAAACTTTGTTTACATTAATTAAATTGGTTCATATAATTTATCTACCCCATTTTTTCGAATAAACATTGTTTAAAAATATATTTTGAACTTTGGGAGTTCTTATTTCTCAGGTCTCGTAGTACAGTCGTCAACTCGTACGACTTAACAACATGCCCGTCATGAGTTCAAGCCCCAAATAGACCGCGCCGCCATACGTAGGACTGACTATCCTGCTATGTGGGGAATCAATTAGTCGCTGAAAGCCAAGCCCACAAGTGGGTAGAGGCAGGCCTTGACCGACATCGGTTGTTGAGCCAAAGAAGAAGAAGAGTTCTTATTTAACATTGAAACATACATTAAAGTGTGTTATTTTGTGTTATTCTGTAAATTTATTCTAGAATTCTTTGTGTTTTCGACATTTTTGATGATAAAAATTAAGAAATCATTATTTTTTTTTCAATTTTTACCTTAATTCCTCATTATCTACGAGCCGCATGGACAATTTACTTGAGATTAGAACTCATGCTAGCATGATTTTAAATTTCGTGCATAAACAAATCATCAAATCTTTTGTTAATATATTACGTTTTTTCGATAAAATCAATAGACACACTAAAATGCACATAATAACAAAGAAATCTGTTATATTTGCTAAGCTTTGTGTGCGGAAACCAATGGTCAACGGTTCTAAAATGACGTAAAGTCCCTCAACTATGGCTACCCCCCAAAGGCCCTAATCCACCACCTTATATTTTTAATCCACCTTGGAGGTGCACTGTCAGCCACAAACAAACAAACAAGACAAACATGTCAAATCCCATACATTTTTCATGTTCGATGTCGTGTTCGATTGGTGCTTGAGCGCCGGGTAAGCGGTGGCCACATGAAGCAACGATATAGCACACAAACAAAAAGAGAAAATAAACAATCAAAATTCACATGAAAGAGATCAAACAAAGGGAATACGGAGCAAAACAGCCTATTTATGAAAAAATAAATTATTTTTTTCTGTCTGTGAATTCTCCCCACTGTCAAACAGTGTGGCCAGATTATTTTGGCGGTTTTGGTAGGCGCATCAAAATTTCATCGGTAGTTTTCGGTAGATTAAAACTCGAAACTTAACTGAGTTAAAAGAAGTCAAAGCGAAATAAGTGTTCAACGGGGGGTGGGGGGGTTTGGTTGCGCTAATGCGCAAAATGAAAGTTCCATCTCACGAGAATATGCATCCTTTATCTAGGAGATGGATTAGATTTGGTGCAGCGGTCACACAAATGAAGTTCTTTTTGAAGTGTCGCTCTGAAAATTTTACTAGGAATTCTAAGCCAAAGAAGGACTAGATGCTAATTTTGTTTCCCCAGTTCTTTTTCTCGGGGCTCCACGCGACCGCTTAGGGCCGCAGCAGTTTGATTAATTTGATTGTTTTGATTGTTTGGCTGAGTGTTATAGTTCAATGATTAAAAAATGAGATTTTTTCCTTTAAACTCTACACTTTCCCTAGACATTGGTATTTCTGGTCACTTTGCCCACATGTTAACCGTCCAAATAGACATAGAGCGGCAACGTCGCGCGCGACGAAAAATAGCTCAAAATTTCACTCGGTGTAGATCAAAGTAGCTCATTTGACTCAGTCAACCAACTTGTTTTTTATTTGAAAACAGACAAAAATAGGTTAAAATGTGTTCTGATTGAACTGATACAAACTGACTGTCTATTGTTTTGAATTACTGATGATGATTATGGATCGAAATAAGTTAAAATAATACATTCAGTAGGCGACAAATCATATATAAGCACATTTGGGATGTTGAAATAAGAAAATGCAATTATGTAGGTTTATTATATTGATACCAAGTAGACGTCCAGTTTACAAGCTGTAGAAAGAGGCAAACTTAAAGTAAACGCTAAATTACTGTGATATATCACTTTGTTTCAAAATGAACATTCGCCTGTTCGTTGGCCTTAACAAGCATAGCAATCAGATTTATTTGATGTATTTGATAAATTGATCAGATATAATAAACACGAATTAAAATAATGGGTGTTCTTGTGTGGCTTATTTAGAATTAGTTATTAATTTATTTAGCAAGCATTGACGCAATAAAAGGCCCATTTATTATTATTATTATTATTATTATTATTATTATTATTATTATTATTATTATTATTATTATTATTACCAAAAGAAATATTCTCAACCTGTGGTTGCGTTAGTGACATGACCTGAATAGTTGTTTATTGCAACAAGTTCATTTGTTAAATAGTATAACAGCAATTTTAGGCAATATATTAGTTTAAGAAAAATAGACTATAATAACACGAGCACCAAAAACGAAACCAAACTTAAAATTACTATATTACAAACAGCTTAGATAAAGTGGTCATCTTATAAGTAAGAGGAGAGTATTAGTATGGAACTGTTATCATATTAAATCAGTGAAATAATACCTTAACGTATTCCTTCAATTCATTTATTATGTGTGTACAAACATCACGCACAATAAGGGATACGGAACTGCTAGAAACCTAAAACAAATGGTAATATTATTATCATTTTATATCGTTCAAATATTGCATAAAACTAGACAAAAAGCAAGAGATTCATATGAGTCTCCCGAAGCTAAAAAGCGAAGCCCGATGCATAATCGTTGCTTCGGGCAGATCGAAGGTCGCATCGTTGTATCTTGTCGCTCAATTTTTGGACCAATCCGATTTAAAAGATAGTAAAATTCTTCGCGATTCACACGTAGAAAACTTTCTAGCCGGTTGTTTGGTCCTTCGCCATCTATCGCCCTAAACAGCCGGGTCCAAACGCTTTCCCTCTCCAGAAATAGATCGGTCATCCAGCAGCGCCGTGCATTTTCCTCTTGCTGCAGTTCTTCGTCTTCCTCTTCTATGAGTATCAACATGAGTGTTGCGGTAGCAACGGGTAGGTTTGAGGCGATTTTTAAATTGCAACGGCTGAGTTGAGGAGATTTAAATTGCAACGCAATATTTCATTTGCAACGGCTAAGTTTGGATAGAAATTCGAAGCTATTGTAACTTATCGTATGAGAACGAGATCGCTGGCCTAAATAAACATACAATTGGAACGGCCCGTTTCTTGAGTTCATCGATAAGCATAAGCCACTCGACCAACGCGTAGGGTAATAAAAATATTTAGATCTGGTGCACCCCGTAGGAGGACAGAAATGCATGAAGAACGACCGAGAAAAGAAAACATAAAGATTATAAACAAATTGTTGCATGCATTGCAAAAAAAAGGGCCACGGTCAAGTGTTTGTAGGATCAATCTAGAAGGCGTAGACTTGAAGTATAAACAAATTGCTGCATGCATTGACAAAAAGGGCCACGGTACTTTCACACACTGGCACCAATACAATTAAACGACGTGTACGGACACGTTCAACACCATCAAAAATGTTAGCATATAAGAACCAATTTTGTCAAATAAACGAGCAGATCTAACTTAGAAACGGAACGGAAAACGTCTCGATTTTCTTTGAACGTCTTGGCCTTTCCTAGGTTTTTTTTCTTTAGGTCTCATCCGGGTCCCTCTGCCCCCATCCGAAAAGTTATTTGAATGAATTGTGCCACTTTCGAAGCATAGGTTCCCACGAACCGCGAACACTAGCCGAAGGTTTAAGGCCGCGGGGCCATGGGGATTCTCAACGCTCTTTTTCTCAAGCACTCATGAGTGCTTTTGAGAAAACCTCGTTCTCAGCGTTTGTCGAATCGGAACAAAATCAGTTTTGAGAATCTTTGAGAATCTTTGAGAAAGTTGACGATGCAGCGATCGGCTAACTGAAATATGGAGGATTGTGCTATTTATTTATCGGAAATCACTTTGGAAAATGTATTCAATGTTTATAATTGAAAACGTTAAAAAAAATGCGATTAAAACCTGTTTTTCTATTTAAAGCTCTAAATCAAGCTTGAGTGTCTATATCAGTTTCTCAGAGTGAGAAAAACTGACGACGGCCACGGGCTTGAGTCTGAGAACAAGTTTTGAGTGCTTGAGAAACTTAAATGAGTGCTTGAGAACGTTTTCTCAGCTTGAGAAAGCCCCGTGGCCCCACGGCCGTATGTACAATTTATTTTGGTAACTCCTTTCGGGCAGAAACCCATCTTTATATAAATTTGTTTTCGGTTGAATCTCAGGACATTGAAGGCCTTTCCTTCGCGTGGCCTGGCCCGAGTTCCGCCGACAACATTGGTGGCTCCAGAGAGGAAACGAATTCTCATTCGTCAGTACAGATTGAAGCTCCAGTCAGGAGACGAATTCCTTATCATCCAGAGATGAAACGAATTATTATTCGTTGACATTGGTTTAGCACCGGGGAGGATGCGAATTATTATTCGATCCAGTTTGTAAAGAGAGTAACTTTTTACAAGAACGATCCTGTCCACAGAGAAGGCGTTCAATTTCAAGGGTCATAGCAAAAGGAACAAGCGAACTCTACCTGTTGGGATAAATCCTTCAGTTATTAAAAACTGACCTACGCGCTACCTTGAGCAACAGTAGTTGCATACAGGGTTTCCACGATTTATTGGTCAGTTCCCATGATTTATTGGTGCGTTCCCACGATTTTTTGGTCGTATCCTATAGATTTTTGGTTCGTTCCCATATTTTATTGGTATTTTCCAATTGGATATCAATACAATTGGACCAAAAAATTCTGGGAAACGACCAAAAAATCGTGGGAACGCACAAAAAAAAAATGGGAACCCACCAAAAATTCATGGGAACCAACCAATAAATCGTGGGAAACCCTGTAATAATTTCGGTTGCTAAACCAGAGAAGGAAGATCAATCAACACCAAAATGGGTTTAAAGGGTAAGAAGTACTTCGTTAATAACGAAGCCGGACTCTGCAGACTGTGTACACAGGCAGATGATTCCGAATCAAAAATGGTCCAGTGTGAAGAGTGTGACCGATGGTTTCACTTGGCTTGTGCTAAGCTTAACACGAAACCAACCAACGGGGAAGAATACATTTGTATTAAATGTAAGGATAATTTTTCGCAAGAAATGCCGCTTCCCAAAGCCCACAATTCTGTGGTATCGGCTTTGATTGAAGCACTGAAGCAAAATCGCATGAACGATAATATGTTCTACAAACGTACAACATTAAGAGAACTTCCATACTTCGATGGAAGAGCAAAAGATTGGCCTAAATTCAAAAAGGCATTTGATGAAACCTCGGAGGAAGCTGGGTTCAGTAATTTAGAAAACTTGAATCGCCTTCAAACTTATCTTAAGGGAGACGCAGAAAGAAGCGTAAGATCACTTTTTCTGGATCCCATAAACGTAAATATGATTATCAAAAGATTGGAGGAAGTATACGGAAGACCTGAAATCGTTTATCAGGAGTTACTGTACGATGTTACAAAAATTCAGGTGGAAAATAACAAAATCCCCGAACTAAGCGAAGCGCTTGAAAATCTTGTAACGAACATGCAGGTTATGAAAAAGAAGGAATATTTGTACGATCATCGACTTATTGATGATTTGGTAGGCAAAATGCCATTTTACCTCCAAACTAATTGGATTGCATACAAAGGTAACATTCAGAAAGACGAGATTGTCACTCTTACGCATTTATCGGATTGGCTCATACCAATCGCAAGCACAATACGGCAACTACCGAAACAAAATAATCATTTGGATTATTCAGCAACTTTACATATACCAAGCAAAGGTAATAACACATTCTTTGATGATATGATATTTTGTCATAAAGGATCGCTCAATCCAGAGCCGATAAAAGATCGGCCAGAACACTCAAATAGTTTATCCAGGTTTATTAATGATAAATCATTAGCAGAAACTAGTTCATCAAGAACAAACGATCATTCGGAAATCTAAGGCTTTCTAGGAGCAATCACTTCCCAAAATAACATTTGTTCAAACGAAGCAAAGGAAGAAGAGAACACCACAATAAATAGGTTGCCTCACAAACGTAAACGATTGACACCACCGAAAAGGAAGGTCAAAGAGAAGAGGAAAGATGAATCAGTTACAATGTCAACAGAAACAGCATTAGAGTGTGCGGACAGAAAAGAAAATCAAATGCAAACCGAAGGCGATAAGAACAAGGAAAATAATGAGAGAACGATTAAAGTAAATAGAGGTGTGCAAGAAATTGAAAATTTGCTAGAACCCATAAACATTTTTGGACACAAAAGGCAATAGAGGTAAAGATTGAAATCTTAGATGAAGGTATATCATTTGATATCAGTAATGAAGTACAATCAGTATCAGAAACTTCGATTGGTAAAACATTTATTGATCATGATCATGAGAGTATTTTGATGGGTATAGAACAAAATGAATTGACAAATTTCAATGTGCAGGAAATAACGAAAACAGAATTGGGAAAATATAATGAAATAAAAGAAGTATCAGAACTCGAAATAAATAATAAGGAGCTAGACAAAAATAACGATACAGCTCAACATTCAAAAAAAGATCTAAATACACTAGACATGACAATGATCACAAGTTTGAATACTTTGAACAAACAACTCTTGCGTGGGTTAAAAATCAAATTAGACTTTTATGAAAGAGACAATAACGATGCTGGTAGGACTTATCTGAAAATGAAATTATTAACACAAGAACCCATCAAAGCAAACACGAGATACGACTTAAAGAAATGGTCCCTTTATTGGGAGGAGTTTAAAATATTTTTGATGGAAATGCAATCAGTTGCAAAAGTAGTTAACATAAACGAGAGAATAAAAAAATATTTTCCTAAAGAAAGCCAAGAAAAAGAGCATACATTGAAAATACGAAAGCTAGGCATAAATGAAACTTCCGCAATAACTGAGGTGCAGAACAATCTTTGCAAACGGTTAATTAATTACTACGTGCACTTACTACTTTGGATTTCGAGCATCCTTGCAACATACGCCACTTTCACCAAAGCACACGGTGAAAACAAACTTCAACTTCCTTACGAGAGAGGAAAACTATTTGGTCATCTGGGGAAGATTCTGGAACCGCGCAGACATCATCCGAGGCGAATTGCGACAGACGTTGAATCAAAAGCAAGCATCATATATAAGCATCGGCTGATCGTCATCTAACCGTTGTATTGCATTGATTGAAGATTATTCAATTTAATTAAGGAAAACAATATATTGAATGGAAGTAAAATAGCCGGATCAAGTATCCATACATCGCTCAAACCAGAGTTAGGTGTAATTCATAGTGATGAATTACAAGGGGGAGAAATGTTGCGGTAGCAACGGGTAGGTTTGAGGCGATTTTTAAATTGCAACGGCTGAGTTGAGGAGATTTAAATTGCAACGCAATATTTCATTTGCAACGGCTAAGTTTGGATAGAAATTCGAAGCTATTGTAACTTATCGTATGAGAACGAGATCGCTGGCCTAAATAAACATACAATTGGAACGGCCCGTTTCTTGAGTTCATCGATAAGCATAAGCCACTCGACCAACGCGTAGGGTAATAAAAATATTTAGATCTGGTGCACCCCGTAGGAGGACAGAAATGCATGAAGAACGACCGAGAAAAGAAAACATAAAGATTATAAACAAATTGTTGCATGCATTGCAAAAAAAGGGCCACGGTCAAGTGTTTGTAGGATCAATCTAGAAGGCGTAGACTTGAAGTATAAACAAATTGCTGCATGCATTGACAAAAAGGGCCACGGTACTTTCACACACTGGCACCAATACAATTAAACGACGTGTACGGACACGTTCAACACCATCAAAAATGTTAGCATATAAGAACCAATTTTGTCAAATAAACGAGCAGATCTAACTTAGAAACGGAACGGAAAACGTCTCGATTTTCTTTGAACGTCTTGGCCTTTCCTAGGTTTTTTTTCTTTAGGTCTCATCCGGGTCCCTCTGCCCCCATCCGAAAAGTTATTTGAATGAATTGTGCCACTTTCGAAGCATAGGTTCCCACGAACCGCGAACACTAGCCGAAGGTTTAATGTACAATTTATTTTGGTAACTCCTTTCGGGCAGAAACCCATCTTTATATAAATTTGTTTTCGGTTGAATCTCAGGACATTGAAGGCCTTTCCTTCGCGTGGCCTGGCCCGAGTTCCGCCGACAACAATGAGAGTAGCCACTTCAGCCGCTAAAGTTGGAAGAAGTTGATTTATTTCCATTTTTCCACTGTAAAAAAAGAAACTTTGTGTATCACGGCAAAAACACAACCGGAGTGATCTCCGCATAATATAAACACAACCAACTATGTTTGACAACCACAATATGACAGCTGAACATACACGGATTGAAAAGCTCCCAAACGATAGCTACATCGTGTAGCTACATTTGACAAATAGAACAAAAGAAAATGTGTAGCTGTCATTTGTAGTCGCATACATGAATGCAGCGTGTAGGGCCAGCTTTAGGCGGCGCTCTAGCAGCAATCGAACACGACATCCGACACGAACAAACCCATATAATCATATGGAGGTGCACTGTCAGACACAAACAAACAAACAAGAAAAACGTCGAGTCGAACAGAACAAGTTGATTCTGTCTGTGATGTTCGATACCCACCTGTGCTGTGAGTACCTTGGCTGTCAAACGCTTCACAGCTACAGTAGATAGAATTCAATTCGGGAGATTTTTAAGTTTGTTTACGTAGTTTGTCTCTTTTTCTTCTTAAAATTGCGTGCAAAATATTTAAAATAGCTATCAATAATTATTGTTAAACTTTTCAATCAATTATAACATCAAATATAAAGGATTGAAACGTATTAAACGTATATTGTGTGTACATAATCCATGTGTATGCACTGTATGTGTTTTGGCATGGACGTTTGTTTACATTTTTCAATATTAAATTTGAATGATTTCTATGTTATTATAGATGTGAATAACTAGTGAATTATGAGTTGAATCTTCCCCCTGTAGGTGGATATTCATTTAAACTATGAAAATGCTTCATTTTCGAGACGAAAAGAAAGGCGTATTGCAGTGCATCATGACAGGTCTATAAGACATCGAACAGCTGACAGAGCACCTATCGAACAGAGTCGTGTTTGTTTGTCTCGTTCGATCGGTTCCAGAGCGCCGCCTTAGGCTGCGCTCTGGCACCACTCGAACACGACACCGACTCGAACAAACCCATATAATCATATGGAGGTGCACCAAGGTGGATTTAAAAATATCAGGTGGTGGACTCTAGTGCATTTTGACAATTCGTCACTTGACGTAAGGTCCCCAGGATTCAAACTTTGTTTACATTAATTAAATTGGTTCATATAATTTATCTACCCCATTTTTTCGAATAAACATTCTTTAAAAATATATTTTGAACTTTGGGAGTTCTTATTTCTCAGGTCTCGTAGTACAGTCGTCAACTCGTACGACTTAACAACATGCCCGTCATGAGTTCAAGCCCCAAATAGACCGCGCCGCCATACGTAGGACTGACTATCCTGCTATGTGGGGAATCAATTAGTCGCTGAAAGCCAAGCCCACAAGTGGGTAGAGGCAGGCCTTGACCGACATCGGTTGTTGAGCCAAAGAAGAAGAAGAGTTCTTATTTAACATTGAAACATACATTAAAGTGTGTTATTTTGTGTTATTCTGTGAATTTATTCTAGAATTCTTTGTGTTTTCGACATTTTTGATGATAAAAATTAAGAAATCATTATTTTTTTTCAATTTTTACCTTAATTCCTCATTATCTACGAGCCGCATGGACAATTTACTTGAGATTAGAACTCATGCTAGCATGATTTTAAATTTCGTGCATAAACAAATCATCAAATCTTTTGTTAATATATTACGTTTTTTCGATAAAATCAATAGACACACTAAAATGCACATAATAACAAAGAAATCTGTTATATTTGCTAAGCTTTGTGTGCGGAAACCAATGGTCAACGGTTCTAAAATGACGTAAAGTCCCTCAACTATGGCGACCCCCCAAAGGCCCTAATCCACCACCTGATATTTTTAATCCACCTTGGAGGTGCACTGTCAGCCACAAACAAACAAACAAGACAAACATGTCAAATCCCATACATTTTTCATGTTCGATGTCGTGTTCGATTGGTGCTTGAGCGCCGGGTAAGCGGTGGCCACATGAAGCAACGATATAGCACACAAACAAAAAGAGAAAATAAACAATCAAAATTCACATGAAAGAGATCAAACAAAGGGAATACGGAGCAAAACAGCCTATTTATGAAAAAATAAATTATTTTTTTCTGTCTGTGAATTCTCCCCACTGTCAAACAGTGTGGCCAGATTATTTTGGCGGTTTTGGTAGGCGCATCAAAATTTCATCGGTAGTTTTCGGTAGATTAAAACTCGAAACTTAACTGAGTTAAAAGAAGTGAAAGCGAAAGAAGTGTTCAACGGGGGTAGGTTTGGTTGCGCTAATGCGCAAAATGAAAGTTCCATCTCACGAGAATATGCATCCTTTATCTAGGAGATGGATTAGATTTGGTGCAGCGGTCACACAAATGAAGTTCTTTTTGAAGTGTCGCTCTGAAAATTTTACTAGGAATTCTAAGCCAAAGAAGGACTAGATGCTAATTTTGTTTCCCCAGTTCTTTTTCTCGGGGCTCCACGCGACCGCTTAGGGCCGCAGCAGTTTGATTAATTTGATTGTTTTGATTGTTTGGCTGAGTGTTATAGTTCAATGATTAAAAAATGAGATTTTTTCCTTTAAACTCTACACTTTCCCTAGACATTGGTATTTCTGGTCACTTTGCCCACATGTTAACCGTCCAAATAGACATAGAGCGGCAACGTCGCGCGCGACGAAAAATAGCTCAAAATTTCACTCGGTGTAGATCAAAGTAGCTCATTTGACTCAGTCAACCAACTTGTTTTTTATTTGAAAACAGACAAAAATAGGTTAAAATGTGTTCTGATTGAACTGATACAAACTGACTGTCTATTGTTTTGAATTACTGATGATGATTATGGATCGAGATAAGTTAAAATAATACATTCAGTAGGCGACAAATCATATATAAGCACATTTGGGATGTTGAAATAAGAAAATGCAATTATGTAGGTTTATTATATTGATACCAAGTAGACGTCCAGTTTACAAGCTGTAGAAAGAGGCAAACTTAAAGTAAACGCTAAATTACTGTGATATATCACTTTGTTTCCAAAATGAACAGTCGTCTGTTCGTTGGCCTTAACAAGCATAGCAATCAGATTTATTTGATGTATTTGATAAATTGATCAGATATAATAAAAACGAATTAAAATAATGGGTGTTCTTGTGTGGCTTATTTAGAATTAGTTATTAATTTATTTAGCAAGCACTGACGCAATAAAAGGCCCATTTATTATTATTATTATTATTATAATTATTATAATTATTATTATTATTATTATTATTATTATTATTGTTATTATTATTATGATTATTATTATTATTATTATTTTTATTATTATTATTATTATTATTACCAAAAGAAATATTCTCAACCTGTGGTTGCGTTAGTGACATGACCTGAATAGTTGTTTATTGCAACAAGTTCATTTGTTAAATAGTATAACAGCAATTTTAGGCAATATATTAGTTTTAGAAAAATAGACTATAATAACACGAGCACCAGAAAACGAAACCAAACTTAAAATTACTATATTACAAACAGCTTAGATAAAGTGGTCATCTTATAAGTAAGAGGAGAGTATTAGTATGGAACTGTTATCATATTAAATCAGTGAAATAATACCTTAACGTATTCCTTCAATTCATTTATTATGTGTGTACAAACATCACGCACAATAAGGGATACGGAACTGCTAGAAACCTAAAACAAATGGTAATATTATTATCATTTTATATCGTTCAAATATTGCATAAAACTTACCCTAAACAAAAAAAGCAAGAGATTCATATGAGTCTCCCGAAGCTAAAAAGCGAAGCCCGATGCATAATCGTTGCTTCGGGCAGATCGAAGGTCGCATCGTTGTATCTTGTCGCTCAATTTTTGGACCAATCCGATTTAAAAGATAGTAAAATTCTTCGCGATTCACACGTAGAAAACTTTCTAGCCGGTTGTTTGGTCCTTCGCCATCTATCGCCCTAAACAGCCGGGTCCAAACGCTTTCCCTCTCCAGAAATAGATCGGTCATCCAGCAGCGCCGTGCATTTTCCTCTTGCTGCAGTTCTTCGTCTTCCTCTTCTATGAGTATCAACATGAGAGTAGCCACTTCAGCCGCTAAAGTTGGAAGAAGTTGATTTATTTCCATTTTTCCACTGTAAAAAAAAAGAAACTTTGTGTATCACGGCAAAAACACAACCGGAGTGATCTCCGCATAATATAAACACAACCAACTATGTTTGACAACCACAATATGACAGCTGAACATACACGGATTGAAAAGCTCCCAAACGATAGCTACATCGTGTAGCTACATTTGACAAATAGAACAAAAGAAAATGTGTAGCTGTCATTTGTAGTCGCATACATGAATGCAGCGTGTAGGGCCAGCTTTAGGCGGCGCTCTAGCAGCAATCGAACACGACATCCGACACGAACAAACCCATATAATCATATGGAGGTGCACTGTCAGACACAAACAAACAAACAAGAAAAACGTCGAGTCGAACAGAACAAGTTGATTCTGTCTGTGATGTTCGATACCCACCTGTGCTGTGAGTACCTTGGCTGTCAAACGCTTCACAGCTACAGTAGATAGAATTCAATTCGGGTTAGTAGTAGTAGTTTGTCTCTTTTTCTTCTTAAAATTGCGTGCAAAATATTTAAAATAGCTATCAATAATTATTGATAAACTTTAGAAATCAATTATAACATCAAATATAAAGGATTGAAACGTATTAAACGTATATTGTGTGTACATAATCCATGTGTATGCACTGTATGTGTTTTGGCATGGATGTTTGTTTACATTTTTCAATATTAAATTTGAATGATTTCTATGTTATTATAGATGTGAATAACTAGTGAATTATGAGTTGAATCTTCCCCCTGTAGGTGGATATTCATTTAAACTATGAAAATGCTTCATTTTCGAGACGAAAAGAAAGGCGTATTGCAGTGCATCATGACAGGTCTATAAGACATCGAACAGCTGACAGAGCACCTATCGAACAGAGTCGTGTTTGTTTGTCTCGTTCGATCGGTTCCAGAGCGCCGCCTTAGGCTGCGCTCTGGCACCACTCGAACACGACACCGACTCGAACAAACCCATATAATCATATGGAGGTGCACCAAGGTGGATTTAAAAATATCAGGTGGTGGACTCTAGTGCATTTTGACAATTCGTCACTTGACGTAAGGTCCCCAGGATTCAAACTTTGTTTACATTAATTAAATTGGTTCATATAATTTATCTACCCCATTTTTTCGAATAAACATTCTTTAAAAATATATTTTGAACTTTGGGAGTTCTTATTTCTCAGGTCTCGTAGTACAGTCGTCAACTCGTACGACTTAACAACATGCCCGTCATGAGTTCAAGCCCCAAATAGACCGCGCCGCCATACGTAGGACTGACTATCCTGCTATGTGGGGAATCAATTAGTCGCTGAAAGCCAAGCCCACAAGTGGGTAGAGGCAGTCCTTGACCGACATCGGTTGTTGAGCCAAAGAAGAAGAAGAGTTCTTATTTAACATTGAAACATACATTAAAGTGTGTTATTTTGTGTTATTCTGTGAATTTATTCTAGAATTCTTTGTGTTTTCGACATTTTTGATGATAAAAATTAAGAAATCATTATTTTTTTCAATTTTTACCTTAATTCCTCATTATCTACGAGCCGCATGGACAATTTACTTGAGATTAGAACTCATGCTAGCATGATTTTAAATTTCGTGCATAAACAAATCATCAAATCTTTTGTTAATATATTACGTTTTTTCGATAAAATCAATAGACACACTAAAATGCACATAATAACAAAGAAATCTGTTATATTTGCTAAGCTTTGTGTGCGGAAACCAATGGTCAACGGATCTAAAATGACGTAAAGTCCCTCAACTATGGCGACCCCCCAAAGGCCCTAATCCACCACCTGATATTTTTAATCCACCTTGGAGGTGCACTGTCAGCCACAAACAAACAAACAAGACATACATGTCAAATCCCATACATTTTTCATGTTCGATGTCGTGTTCGATTGGTGCTTGAGCGCCGGGTAAGCGGTGGCCACATGAAGCAACGATATAGCACACAAACAAAAAGAGAAAATAAACAATCAAAATTCACATGAAAGAGATCAAACAAAGGGAATACGGAGCAAAACAGCCTATTTATGAAAAAATAAATTATTTTTTTCTGTCTGTGAATTCTCCCCACTGTCAAACAGTGTGGCCAGATTATTTTGGCGGTTTTGGTAGGCGCATCAAAATTTCATCGGTAGTTTTCGGTAGATTAAAACTCGAAACTTAACTGAGTTAAAAGAAGTGAAAGCGAAAGAAGTGTTCAACGGGGGGTGGGGGGGGTTTGGTTGCGCTAATGCGCAAAATGAAAGTTCCATCTCACGAGAATATGCATCCTTTATCTAGGAGATGGATTAGATTTGGTGCAGCGGTCACACAAATGAAGTACTTTTTGAAGTGTCGCTCTGAAAATTTTACTAGGAATTCTAAGCCAAAGAAGGACTAGATGCTCATTTTGTTTCCCCAGTTCTTTTTCTCGGGGCTCCACGCGACCGCTTAGGGCCGCAGCAGTTTGATTAATTTGATTGTTTTGATTGTTTGGCTGAGTGTTATAGTTCAATGATTAAAAAAAATGAGATTTTTTCCTTTAAACTCTACACTTTCCCTAGACATTGGTATTTCTGGTCACTTTGCCCACATGTTAACCGTCCAAATAGACATAGAGCGGCAACGTCGCGCGCGACGAAAAATAGCTCAAAATTTCACTCGGTGTAGATCAAAGTAGCTCATTTGACTCAGTCAACCAACTTGTTTTTTATTTGAAAACAGACAAAAATAGGTTAAAATGTGTTCTGATTGAACTGATACAAACTGACTGTCTATTGTTTTGAATTACTGATGATGATTATGGATCGAAATAAGTTAAAATAATACATTCAGTAGGCGACAAATCATATATAAGCACATTTGGGATGTTGAAATAAGAAAATGCAATTATGTAGGTTTATTATATTGATACCAAGTAGACGTCCAGTTTACAAGCTGTAGAAAGAGGCAAACTTAAAGTAAACGCTAAATTACTGTGATATATCACTTTGTTTCAAAATGAACAGTCGCCTGTTCGTTGGCCTTTACAAGCATAGCAATCAGATTTATTTGATGTATTTGATAAATTGATCAGATATAATAAACACGAATTAAAATAATGGGTGTTCTTGTGTGTCTTATTTAGAATTAGTTATTAATTTATTTAGCAAGCACTGACGCAATAAAAGGCCCATTTATTATTATTATTATTATTATTATTATTATTATTATTATTATTATTATTATTACTATTATTTCTATTATTATTATTATTATTATTATTATTATTATTATTATTATTACTATTATTTCTATTATTATTATTATTATTATAATTATTATTATTTTTATAATTATTATTATTATTATTATTATTATTATTATTATTATTATTATTATTATTATTACCAAAAGAAATATTCTCAACCTGTGGTTGCGTTAGTGACATGACCTGAATAGTTGTTTATTGCAACAAGTTCATTTGTTAAATAGTATAACAGCAATTTTAGGCAATATATTAGTTTTAGAAAAATAGACTATAATAACACGAGCACCAGAAAACGAAACGAAACTTAAAATTACTATATATACAAACAGCTTAGATAAAGTGGTCATCTTATAAGTAAGAGGAGAGTATTAGTATGGAACTGTTATCATATTAAATCAGTGAAATAATACCTTAACGTATTCCTTCAATTAATTTATTATGTGTGTACAAACATCACGCACAATAAGGGATACGGAACTGCTAGAAACATAATACAAATGGTAATATTATTATCATTTTATATCGTTCAAATATTGCATAAAACTTACCCTAAACAAAGAAGCAAGAGATTCATATGAGTCTCCCGAAGCTAAAAAGCGAAGCCCGATGCATAATCGTTGCTTCGGGCAGATCGAAGGTAGCATCGTTGTATCTTGTCGCTCAATTTTTGGACCAATCCGATTTAAAAGATAGTAAAATTCTTCGCGATTCACACGTAGAAAACTTTCTAGCCGGTTGTTTGGTCCTTCGCCATCTATCGCCCTAAACAGCCGGGTCCAAACGCTTTCCCTCTCCAGAAATAGATCGGTCATCCAGCAGCGCCGTGCATTTTCCTCTTGCTGCAGTTCTTCGTCTTCCTCTTCTATGAGTATCAACATGAGAGTAGCCACTTCAGCCGCTAAAGTTGGAAGAAGTTGATTTATTTCCATTTTTCCACTGTAAAAAAAAAGAAACTTTGTGTATCACGGCAAAAACACAACCGGAGTGATCTCCGCATAATATAAACACAACCAACTATGTTTGACAACCACAATATGACAGCTGAACATACACGGATTGAAAAGCTCCCAAACGATAGCTACATCGTGTAGCTACATTTGACAAATAGAACAAAAGAAAATGTGTAGCTGTCATTTGTAGTCGCATACATGAATGCAGCGTGTAGGGCCAGCTTTAGGCGGCGCTCTAGCAGCAATCGAACACGACATCCGACACGAACAAACCCATATAATCATATGGAGGTGCACTGTCAGACACAAACAAACAAACAAGAAAAACGTCGAGTCGAACATGTCAGTTGATTCTGTCTGTGATGTTCGATACCCACCTGTGCTGTGAGTACCTTGGCTGTCAAACGCTTCACAGCTACAGTAGATATAATTCAATTCGGGACATTTTTAAGTTTGTTTACGTAGTTTGTCTCTTTTTCTTCTTAAAATTGCGTGCAAAATATTTAAAATAGCTATCAATAATTATTGTTAAACTTTTCAATCAATTATAACATCAAATATAAAGGATTATTATTATTATTATTATTATTATTTATTCCGAAAGTTATCCAGCTGGCATAAGCTTACATAACATACTTATTTCTATAGTTAATGCTAAAGAACAGTGCTAACAAAAACGCATCAAAAAACATAACAAGTTTAACTGTCAATCAACCAAATAAAAATAAAGAAAACAACATAAACTGTGGAAGCGTCATATTAAGCTATGTAAAAAGGTCCGTAAATTGTTTAAGTTTGAGTTCAAGTCGACATTGTTTCCTAGCGAGTTATAAGCACTTAACATTTTTAATAAAGGATCGTTTGATCCAAAATTAGTCGATCTGAATTCTATGTTAAATAATGTCCTGGTTCTTAACATTCTACTGGGGGCCTGAAAGTTCAATTTACTCAGAATTGACGGGGCGTCTAAAGATCCGGTAACAAGTTTGTGTATAAATAAGCACTGTGCCGTCTTTCTTCTATGTTGCAGAGGTTCTAGTCCAAATAGCAGGCACCTTGTACGGTAAGAGGGACAAACAGAATTACGAGACCATGGGAGACGGTAAAACAATGAACGAGTGAGCTTGCGTTGAACCGATTCTAGCCTATCTATTAAATATTGCTGTGTCGGAGTCCAAATAATACTAGCGAATTCTAAGGTAGGACGGACAATTGCACAATACAGAGCTTTTATACTGAATGGATCTTTGAAGTCTTTCGCAACACGCAAAATGAATCCTAACAAACGGAAGGCTTTTGAAAGTATTGCTTCATAGTGGTTCTGTAACGTAAGTCTGCTATCTAAATGGACGCCTAAATCGCGAATCACATTTTTACGCGGCACTGATCTATCATCAATTTTATAATCGTAAACAATGGGGGTTCTTTTTTCTAGTGTAGGATATAACAGAGCATTTAGATATGTTGAGACGCATACAATTTGATTTACACCATGAGTTAAATCGAGTTAAGCAGTTTTGAAGGGTAAAACAATCGGTTTGATCTGATATCGGTAGAAACATTTTCATATCATCTGCATAAAACAATTTTTCGCAATCTGGTATAACATAAATAACATCGTTTATGAAAATGTTAAAAAGAATAGGTCCGAGAATACTGCCTTGTGGAACCCCGGACGTGTTGGTGAATGGTGCAGATATAGAGGAGGAAATATTCACTGTTATATGCCTATCACTTAAATAACAGGAGAGCCAATGAACTAGCGCCCCATTTACTCCGTAGCTTGATAGTTTTGAAATTAGCATTGAATGATTTACGGAGTCAAAGGCAGCACTGAAGTCGGTGTAGATTACGTCTACCTGTTTACCATTGTCCATTGCAGGATAGCAGGTGCTCAATAAAGAGAGAAGGTTTGTTTCAATTGAGCGGTTGGGTAGAAAGCCGTGCTGATCATTGGAGATTATATTTTTAAAACCACTTGATAGGTGTTTCGAAATGGTGATCTCAAAAATTTTGCTGACTGCACATAACATATAAATACCACGGTAATTACATATGTCATTTCTCTTTCCATTTTTGTAAACCGGGAACATGAATGAAGATTTCCATGCTTGAGGGAAGCGTTTCTGCTGCAAAGACTTGTTGAACAATGTGGTCAAGACAGGAGTTAAAGCATCTCTGCAGCGTTTGAAAATAGCACTGGGTATAGCGTCAGGCCCAGTAGCGAATGAAAGCTTCAACTCGTTGATAGCCGAGGCAATGTCAGCTTCAGACAGAACAGGAAGAGGAATGTCGGCAGCATCAGGTATATGGTTGAACGTAACAGCATTAGTGACTGGTGGCGAGTTACTCACGTATGTTGATGAAAAGTAATCAGCAAATGCTTGACTGATTTCAACATTACCGGTGTACGATCTTCCGTTCAGAAGCATCATTGATGGAAGTCTGTTACTATCTCGTTTTTGTCGAGCAAAACTAAAAAACGTTCTTGGATCCCTTTTAAATCGGTTTTCTATTTTTCTTACGTAGTTGGCGTAGGCTCGGCGATTAAGTGTCTGGTACAGACGGGCAGCTTTAATAAATATTCTTCTATTGACCTCGTTCTTATGTTGACGGAACATTTTATGGAGTCTTTTTTTCTGTTTTCTCAAGTCTTTTAACCGTGAGATAGACCAGGGTGGCTTGGTTGGGGTCCGATAACGAGGGACAAACTGATCGTAAAAGCTTGTGATTTTATTTGTAAACGACAAAATGTTTTGATTGAGATCCGGGTCTCTGGTGATATGGCTCCAGTCAACGTTGGTAAGGGCCGATGAGAGACCTATAAAATTCGTCTTTCGGAAGTTCCGACTCTGAATATTTGAAGTATGTTGTGGTGTTGTAGTGTGATTTGATTCAGAAAATAGGCGGAGAGCAATCACCGGGTGGTAGGAGTCTGGTTGAATCCAAGGGTCAAGAACGGGCTCCAACTTTAATAAGTGGTAAGGAATCCCATCATCAGCCAAAATAAGGTCCAGTATAGAACCATGGGGATTCATGTAGCAGTTTAGTTGAGACAGTCCTGCATAGTTAAATTCATCGAGGAGAACTGAACAGGAAGGATTAATCCGGGATTCCGATGTATTTAAAACTGCAACACTTTCATTGGATGTGCTCCATACGAGCTGAGACTGATTGAAATCCCCCATAAGGATCATTGTATCATCGGTATATTTATCCCGCACACACCGAAGAGTGGAGCATAAAGCATTTATTGTGTGGGTGTCGTTGCAACGATCCGGTGCAAGGTAGATAGCACCAACTATAAGAGAATTCGTAGGGGTTCTCAGTTGAATCCACAGACTCTCAGTTATGTTTGAAAGAGGAGTGCAAGGGCTAGAGGCAATTTTTTTTTTAACTGCAATAAGAATTCCCCCTCCTCTTGTCTTTGTACTATTAGTAGTGGAACGATCGGTACGGTAAACTGTGAAGCGGTTGTCGTCAAAAAGCATCGTCGAGGAAATAGCATCGTCGAGCCATGTTTCAGTTAAAACTATAACGTCATATTCTGATTCATAACTTGCTGCATATAAATCAGCTGTTTTAGTGCGTAGCCCACGCACATTTTGATAATATATCGAAAGTTCACTCAGGGGAGGCTGCGAGTGTGTGATCGTTGGGAGAGTGTCGGAGAGCGAAACAGTATGATGTTCGGTGTTCGGGTTGTTCTCTTCGGGTGTGAGAGCGTTCGGGACGATCTGTGATCTCATAGTCATACTGGTGAGTTGTATAGGGTATGTGGTGTAAAAAAATCGTTGATATTTTTATTACGGAACTCAAATTGGGCGTATACGAAACCGCGGGGCCAAGTTGCAGGTGAAAGTGCTTTATTCTTAAGTGCATTTGGGAGACTGACCTTGAAGGAGATGAATCGAAGCGTTGCAGGATCACGATCACGAGGAAGTATTTTTTTTACCATACAATTTTTATTTTCAAGGCGATTGGTAATAAAAGTTGTCATATCTTCTTCAGTAACGTGCGGTGCGATGTGAGTGACAAACAACCATACTCGTGACTCAACATTTGGAACGAAGCCTTCAAACGATGAACTTGCATCAGTTGCTGCACCGGTAAGCAATGCGTTTCGATGATTAACGGAATGATTAGCCGAAGCTGCACTGTCAACACCGATTCTTCGATCGATACGGATTGAAACGTATTAAACGTATATTGTGTGTACATAATCCATGTGTATGCACTGTATGTGTTTTGGCATGGATGTTTGTTTACATTTTTCAATATTAAATTTGAATGATTTCTATGTTATTATAGATGTGAATAACTAGTGAATTATGAGTTGAATCTTCCCCCTGTAGGTGGATATTCATTTAAACTATGAAAATGCTTCATTTTCGAGACGAAAAGAAAGGCGTATTGCAGTGCATCATGACAGGTCTATAAGACATCGAACAGCTGACAGAGCACCTATCGAACAGAGTCGTGTTTGTTTGTCTCGTTCGATTGGTCCCAGAGCGCCGCCTTAGGCTGCGCTCTGGCACCACTCGAACACGACAACCGACTCGAACAAACCCATATAATCATATGGAGGTGCACCAAGGTGGATTTAAAAATATCAGGTGGTGGACTCTAGTGCATTTTGACAATTCGTCACTTGACGTAAGGTCCCCAGGATTCAAACTTTGTTTACATTAATTAAATTGGTTCATATAATTTATCTACCCCATTTTTTCGAATAAACATTCTTTAAAAATATATTTTGAACTTTGGGAGTTCTTATTTCTCAGGTCTCGTAGTACAGTCGTCAACTCGTACGACTTAACAACATGCCCGTCATGAGTTCAAGCCCCAAATAGACCGCGCCGCCATACGTAGGACTGACTATCCTGCTATGTGGGGAATCAATTAGTCGCTGAAAGCCAAGCCCACAAGTGGGTAGAGGCAGGCCTTGACCGACATCGGTTGTTGAGCCAAAGAAGAAGAAGAGTTCTTATTTAACATTGAAACATACATTAAAGTGTGTTATTTTGTGTTATTCTGTAAATTTATTCTAGAATTCTTTGTGTTTTCGACATTTTTGATGATAAAAATTAAGAAATCATTATTTTTTTTTTCAAATTTTACCTTAATTCCTCATTATCTACGAGCCGCATGGACAATTTACTTGAGATTAGAACTCATGCTAGCATGATTTTAAATTTCGTGCATAAACAAATCATCAAATCTTTTGTTAATATATTACGTTTTTTCGATAAAAGCAATAGACACACTAAAATGCACATAATAACAAAGAAATCTGTTATATTTGCTAAGCTTTGTGTGCGGAAACCAATGGTCAACGGTTCTAAAATGACGTAAAGTCCCTCCACTATGGCGACCCCCCAAAGGCCCTAATCCACCACCTGATATTTTTAATCCACCTTGGAGGTGCACTGTCAGCCACAAACAAACAAACAAGACAAACATGTCAAATCCCATACATTTTTCATGTTCGATGTCGTGTTCGATTGGTGCTTGAGCGCCGGGTAAGCGGTGGCCACATGAAGCAACGATATAGCACACAAACAAAAAGAGAAAATAAACAATCAAAATTCACATGAAAGAGATCAAACAAAGGGAATACGGAGCAAAACAGCCTATTTATGAAAAAATAAATTATTTTTTTCTGTCTGTGAATTCTCCCCACTGTCAAACAGTGTGGCCAGATTATTTTGGCGGTTTTGGTAGGCGCATCAAAATTTCATCGGTAGTTTTCGGTAGATTAAAACTCGAAACTTAACTGAGTTAAAAGAAGTGAAAGCGAAAGAAGTGTTCAACGGGGGTGGGGGGGGTTTGGTTGCGCTAATGCGCAAAATGAAAGTTCCATCTCACGAGAATATGCATCCTTTATCTAGGAGATGGATTAGATTTGGTGCAGCGGTCACACAAATGAAGTTCTTTTTGAAGTGTCGCTCTGAAAATTTTACTAGGAATTCTAAGCCAAAGAAGGACTAGATGCTAATTTTGTTTCCCCAGTTCTTTTTCTCGGGGCTCCACGCGACCGCTTAGGGCCGCAGCAGTTTGATTAATTTGATTGTTTTGATTGTTTGGCTGAGTGTTATAGTTCAATGATTAAAAAAAATGAGATTTTTTCCTTTAAACTCTACACTTTCCCTAGACATTGGTATTTCTGGTCACTTTGCCCACATGTTAACCGTCCAAATAGAGATAGAGCGGCAACGTCGCGCGCGACGAAAAAATAGCTCAAAATTTCACTCGGTGTGGATCAAAGTAGCTCATTTGACTCAGTCAACCAACTTGTTTTTTATTTGCAAACAGACAAAAATAGGTTAAAATGTGTTCTGATTGAACTGATACAAACTGACTGTCTATTGTTTTGAATTACTGATGATGATTATGGATCGAAATAAGTTAAAATAATAAATTCAGTAGGCGACAAATCATATATAAGCACATTTGGGATGTTGAAATAAGAAAATGCAATTATGTAGGTTTATTATATTGATACCAAGTAGACGTCCAGTTTACAAGCTGTAGAAAGAGGCAAACTTAAAGTAAACGCTAAATTACTGTGATATATCACTTTGTTTCCAAAATGAACAGTCGTCTGTTCGTTGGCCTTAACAAGCATAGCAATCAGATTTATTTGATGTATTTGATAAATTGATCAGATATAATAAAAACGAATTAAAATAATGGGTGTTCTTGTGTGGCTTATTTAGAATTAGTTATTAATTTATTTAGCAAGCACTGACGCAATAAAAGGCCCATTTATTATTATTATTATTATTATTATTATAATTATTATTATTATTATTATTATTATTATTATTATTATTATTATTGTTATTATTATTATGATTATTATTATTATTATTATTTTTATTATTATTATTATTATTATTATTATTATTACCAAAGAAATATTCTCAACCTGTGGTTGCGTTAGTGACATGACCTGAATAGTTGTTTATTGCAACAAGTTCATTTGTTAAATAGTATAACAGCAATTTTAGGCAATATATTAGTTTTAGAAAAATAGACTATAATAACACGAGCACCAGAAAACGAAACCAAACTTAAAATTACTATATATACAAACAGCTTAGATAAAGTGGTCATCTTATAAGTAAGAGGAGAGTATTAGTATGGAACTGTTATCATATTAAATCAGTGAAATAATACCTTAACGTATTCCTTCAATTCATTTATTATGTGTGTACAAACATCACGCACAATAAGGGATACGGAACTGCTAGAAACCTAAAACAAATGGTAATATTATTATCATTTTATATCGTTCAAATATTGCATAAAACTTACCCTAAACAAAGAAGCAAGAGATTCATATGAGTCTCCCGAAGCTAAAAAGCGAAGCCCGATGCATAATCGTTGCTTCGGGCAGATCGAAGGTAGCATCGTTGTATCTTGTCGCTCAATTTTTGGACCAATCCGATTTAAAAGATAGTAAAATTCTTCGCGATTCACACGTAGAAAACTTTCTAGCCGGTTGTTTGGTCCTTCGCCATCTATCGCCCTAAACAGCCGGGTCCAAACGCTTTCCCTCTCCAGAAATAGATCGGTCATCCAGCAGCGCCGTGCATTTTCCTCTTGCTGCAGTTCTTCGTCTTCCTCTTCTATGAGTATCAACATGAGAGTAGCCACTTCAGCCGCTAAAGTTGGAAGAAGTTGATTTATTTCCATTTTTCCACTGTAAAAAAAAAGAAACTTTGTGTATCACGGCAAAAACACAACCGGAGTGATCTCCGCATAATATAAACACAACCAACTATGTTTGACAACCACAATATGACAGCTGAACATACACGGATTGAAAAGCTCCCAAACGATAGCTACATCGTGTAGCTACATTTGACAAATAGAACAAAAGAAAATGTGTAGCTGTCATTTGTAGTCGCATACATGAATGCAGCGTGTAGGGCCAGCTTTAGGCGGCGCTCTAGCAGCAATCGAACACGACATCCGACACGAACAAACCCATATAATCATATGGAGGTGCACTGTCAGACACAAACAAACAAACAAGAAAAACGTCGAGTCGAACATGTCAGTTGATTCTGTCTGTGATGTTCGATACCCACCTGTGCTGTGAGTACCTTGGCTGTCAAACGCTTCACAGCTACAGTAGATAGAATTCAATTCGGGAGATTTTTAAGTTTGTTTACGTAGTTTGTCTCTTTTTCTTCTTAAAATTGCGTGCAAAATATTTAAAATAGCTATCAATAATTATTGTTAAACTTTTCAATCAATTATAACATCAAATATAAAGGATTGAAACGTATTAAACGTATATTGTGTGTACATAATCCATGTGTATGCACTGTATGTGTTTTGGCATGGATGTTTGTCTACATTTTTCAATATTAAATTGGAATGATTTCTATGTTATTATAGATGTGAATAACTAGTGAATTATGAGTTGAATCTTCCCCCTGTAGGTGGATATTCATTTAAACTATGAAAATGCTTCATTTTCGAGACGAAAAGAAAGGCGTATTGCAGTGCATCATGACAGGTCTATAAGACATCGAACAGCTGACAGAGCACCTATCGAACAGAGTCGTGTTTGTTTGTCTCGTTCGATTGGTCCCAGAGCGCCGCCTTAGGCTGCGCTCTGGCACCACTCGAACACGACAACCGACTCGAACAAACCCATATAATCATATGGAGGTGCACCAAGGTGGATTTAAAAATATCAGGTGGTGGACTCTAGTGCATTTTGACAATTCGTCACTTGACGTAAGGTCCCCAGGATTCAAACTTTGTTTACATTAATTAAATTTGTTCATATAATTTATCTACCCCATTTTTTCGAATAAACATTGTTTAAAAATATATTTTGAACTTTGGGAGTTCTTATTTCTCAGGTCTCGTAGTACAGTCGTCAACTCATACGACTTAACAACATGCCCGTCATGAGTTCAAGCCCCAAATAGACCGCGCCGCCATACGTAGGACTGACTATCCTGCTATGTGGGGAATCAATTAGTCGCTGAAAGCCAAGCCCACAAGTGGGTAGAGGCAGGCCTTGACCGACATCGGTTGTTGAGCCAAAGAAGAAGAAGAGTTCTTATTTAACATTGAAACATACATTAAAGTGTGTTATTTTGTGTTATTTTGTAAATTTATTCTAGAATTCTTTGTGTTTTCGACATTTTTGATGATAAAAATTAAGAAATCATTATTTTTTTTTCAATTTTTACCTTAATTCCTCATTATCTACGAGCCGCATGGACAATTTACTTGAGATTAGAACTCATGCTAGCATGATTTTAAATTTCGTGCATAAACAAATCATCAAATCTTTTGTTATGTAAACATCTTGAGTTTATAGTAATCTTGGGTTTGTGAGCATCTTGGGTTTTGACAAATACGATGTCCGAAGAAGTGACAGTGTGCGAGCTGTCAAACGAGAAGAAAAGAAATAAGCTTTGGGAAAAGACCTTCTACAATAAACTCCTTGTGAAAAAACTAAAAAAAACCGTGTATATTACAGTTAATATATTACGTTTTTTCGATAAAATCAATAGACACACTAAAATGCACATAATAACAAAGAAATCTGTTATATTTGCTAAGCTTTGTGTGCAGAAACCAATGGTCAACGGTTCTAAAATGACGTAAAGTCCCTCAACTATGGCGACCCCCCAAAGGCCCTAATCCACCACCTGATATTTTTAATCCACCTTGGAGGTGCACTGTCAGCCACAAACAAACAAACAAGACAAACATGTCAAATCCCATACATTTTTCATGTTCGATGTCGTGTTCGATTGGTGCTTGAGCGCCGGGTAAGCGGTGGCCACATGAAGCAACGATATAGCACACAAACAAAAAGAGAAAATAAACAATCAAAATTCACATGAAAGAGATCAAACAAAGGGAATACGGAGCAAAACAGCCTATTTATGAAAAAATAAATTATTTTTTTCTGTCTGTGAATTCTCCCCACTGTCAAACAGTGTGGCCAGATTATTTTGGCGGTTTTGGTAGGCGCATCAAAATTTCATCGGTAGTTTTCGGTAGATTAAAACTCGAAACTTAACTGAGTTAAAAGAAGTGAAAGCGAAAGAAGTGTTCAACGGGGGGTGGGGGGGGGTTTGGTTGCGCTAATGCGCAAAATGAAAGTTCCATCTCACGAGAATATGCATCCTTTATCTAGGAGATGGATTAGATTTGGTTCAGCGGTCACACAAATGAAGTTCTTTTTGAAGTGTCGCTCTGAAAATTTTACTAGGAATTCTAAGCCAAAGAAGGACTAGATGCTAATTTTGTTTCCCCAGTTCTTTTTCTCGGGGCTCCACGCGACCGCTTAGGGCCGCAGCAGTTTGATTAATTTGATTGTTTTGATTGTTTGGCTGAGTGTTATAGTTCAATGATTAAAAAAAATGAGATTTTTTCCTTTAAACTACACTTTCCCTAGACATTGGTATTTCTGGTCACTTTGCCCACATGTTAACCGTCCAAATAGACATAGAGCGGCAACGTCGCGCGCGACGAAAAATAGCTCAAAATTTCACTCGGTGTAGATCAAAGTAGCTCATTTGACTCAGTCAACCAACTTGTTTTTTATTTGAAAACAGACAAAAATAGGTTAAAATGTGTTCTGATTGAACTGATACAAACTGACTGTCTATTGTTTTGAATTACTGATGATGATTATGGATCGAAATAAGTTAAAATAATAAATTCAGTAGGCGACAAATCATATATAAGCACATTTGGGATGTTGAAATAAGAAAATGCAATTATGTAGGTTTATTATATTGATACCAAGTAGACGTCCAGTTTACAAGCTGTAGAAAGAGGCAAACTTAAAGTAAACGCTAAATTACTGTGATATATCACTTTGTTTCAAAATGAACAGTCGTCTGTTCGTTGGCCTTAACAAGCATAGCAATCAGATTTATTTGATGTATTTGATAAATTGATCAGATATAATAAAAACGAATTAAAATAATGGGTGTTCTTGTGTGGCTTATTTAGAATTAGTTATTAATTTATTTAGCAAGCACTGACGCAATAAAAGGCCCATTTATTATAATTATTATTATTATTATTATAATTATTATTATTATTATTATTATTATTATTATTATTATTATTATTGTTATTATTATTATGATTATTATTATTATTATTATTTTTATTATTATTATTATTATTATTATTATTATTATTATTACCAAAAGAAATATTCTCAACCTGTGGTTGCGTTAGTGACATGACCTGAATAGTTGTTTATTGCAACAAGTTCATTTGTTAAATAGTATAACAGCAATTTTAGGCAATATATTAGTTTTAGAAAAATAGACTATAATAACACGAGCACCAGAAAACGAAACCAAACTTAAAATTACTATATATACAAACAGCTTAGATAAAGTGGTCATCTTATAAGTAAGAGGAGAGTATTAGTATGGAACTGTTATCATATTAAATCAGTGAAATAATACCTTAACGTATTCCTTCAATTCATTTATTATGTGTGTACAAACATCACGCACAATAAGGGATACGGAACTGCTAGAAACCTAAAACAAATGGTAATATTATTATCATTTTATATCGTTCAAATATTGCATAAAACTTACCCTAAACAAAGAAGCAAGAGATTCATATGAGTCTCCCGAAGCTAAAAAGCGAAGCCCGATGCATAATCGTTGCTTCGGGCAGATCGAAGGTAGCATCGTTGTATCTTGTCGCTCAATTTTTGGACCAATCCGATTTAAAAGATAGTAAAATTCTTCGCGATTCACACGTAGAAAACTTTCTAGCCGGTTGTTTGGTCCTTCGCCATCTATCGCCCTAAACAGCCGGGTCCAAACGCTTTCCCTCTCCAGAAATAGATCGGTCATCCAGCAGCGCCGTGCATTTTCCTCTTGCTGCAGTTCTTCGTCTTCCTCTTCTATGAGTATCAACATGAGAGTAGCCACTTCAGCCGCTAAAGTTGGAAGAAGTTGATTTATTTCCATTTTTCCACTGTAAAAAAAAGAAACTTTGTGTATCACGGCAAAAACACAACCGGAGTGATCTCCGCATAATATAAACACAACCAACTATGTTTGACAACCACAATATGACAGCTGAACATACACGGATTGAAAAGCTCCCAAACGATAGCTACATCGTGTAGCTACATTTGACAAATAGAACAAAAGAAAATGTGTAGCTGTCATTTGTAGTCGCATACATGAATGCAGCGTGTAGGGCCAGCTTTAGGCGGCGCTCTAGCAGCAATCGAACACGACATCCGACACGAACAAACCCATATAATCATATGGAGGTGCACTGTCAGACACAAACAAACAAACAAGAAAAACGTCGAGTCGAACATGTCAGTTGATTCTGTCTGTGATGTTCGATACCCACCTGTGCTGTGAGTACCTTGGCTGTCAAACGCTTCACAGCTACAGTAGATAGAATTCAATTCGGGACATTTTTAAGTTTGTTTACGTAGTTTGTCTCTTTTTCTTCTTAAAATTGCGTGCAAAATATTTAAAATAGCTATCAATAATTATTGTTAAACTTTTCAATCAATTATAACATCAAATATAAAGGATTGAAACGTATTAAACGTATATTGTGTGTACATAATCCATGTGTATGCACTGTATGTGTTTTGGCATGGATGTTTGTCTACATTTTTCAATATTAAATTGGAATGATTTCTATGTTATTATAGATGTGAATAACTAGTGAATTATGAGTTGAATCTTCCCCCCTGTAGGTGGATATTCATTTAAACTATGAAAATGCTTCATTTTCGAGACGAAAAGAAAGGCGTATTGCAGTGCATCATGACAGGTCTATAAGACATCGAACAGCTGACAGAGCACCTATCGAACAGAGTCGTGTTTGTTTGTCTCGTTCGATTGGTCCCAGAGCGCCGCCTTAGGCTGCGCTCTGGCACCACTCGAACACGACAACCGACTCGAACAAACCCATATAATCATATGGAGGTGCACCAAGGTGGATTTAAAAATATCAGGTGGTGGACTCTAGTGCATTTTGACAATTCGTCACTTGACGTAAGGTCCCCAGGATTCAAACTTTGTTTACATTAATTAAATTTGTTCATATAATTTATCTACCCCATTTTTTCGAATAAACATTCTTTAAAAATATATTTTGAATTTTGGGAGTTCTTATTTCTCAGGTCTCGTAGTACAGTCGTCAACTCGTACGACTTAACAACATGCCCGTCATGAGTTCAAGCCCCAAATAGACCGCGCCGCCATACGTAGGACTGACTATCCTGCTATGTGGGGAATCAATTAGTCGCTGAAAGCCAAGCCCACAAGTGGGTAGAGGCAGGCCTTGACCGACATCGGTTGTTGAGCCAAAGAAGAAGAAGAGTTCTTATTTAACATTGAAACATACATTAAAGTGTGTTATTTTGTGTTATTCTGTGAATTTATTCTAGAATTCTTTGTGTTTTCGACATTTTTGATGATAAAAATTAAGAAATCATTATTTTTTTTTTTCAATTTTTACCTTAATTCCTCATTATCTACGAGCCGCATGGACAATTTACTTGAGATTAGAACTCATGCTAGCATGATTTTAAATTTCGTGCATAAACAAATCATCAAATCTTTTGTTAATATATTACGTTTTTTCGATAAAATCAATAGACACACTAAAATGCACATAATAACAAAGAAATCTGTTATATTTGCTAAGCTTTGTGTGCAGAAACCAATGGTCAACGGTTCTAAAATGACGTAAAGTCCCTCAACTATGGCGACCCCCAAAGGCCCTAATCCACCACCTGATATTTTTAATCCACCTTGGAGGTGCACTGTCAGCCACAAACAAACAAACAAGACAAACATGTCAAATCCCATACATTTTTCATGTTCGATGTCGTGTTCGATTGGTGCTTGAGCGCCGGGTAAGCGGTGGCCACATGAAGCAACGATATAGCACACAAACAAAAAGAGAAAATAAACAATCAAAATTCACATGAAAGAGATCAAACAAAGGGAATACGGAGCAAAACAGCCTATTTATGAAAAAATAAATTATTTTTTTTCTGTCTGTGAATTCTCCCCACTGTCAAACAGTGTGGCCAGATTATTTTGGCGGTTTTGGTAGGCACATCAAAATTTCATCGGTAGTTTTCGGTAGATTAAAACTCGAAACTTAACTGAGTTAAAAGAAGTGAAAGCGAAAGAAGTGTTCAACGGGGGGTGGGGGGGGGTTTGGTTGCGCTAATGCGCAAAATGAAAGTTCCATCTCACGAGAATATGCATCCTTTATCTAGGAGATGGATTAGATTTGGTTCAGCGGTCACACAAATGAAATTCTTTTTGAAGTGTCGCTCTGAAAATTTTACTAGGAATTCTAAGCCAAAGAAGGACTAGATGCTAATTTTGTTTCCCCAGTTCTTTTTCTCGGGGCTCCACGCGACCGCTTAGGGCCGCAGCAGTTTGATTAATTTGATTGTTTTGATTTTTGGCAGAGTGTTATAGTTCAATGATTAAAAAAAATGAGATTTTTTCCTTTAAACTCTACACTTTCCCTAGACATTGGTATTTCTGGTCACTTTGCCCACATGTTAACCGTCCAAATAGAGATAAAGCGGCAACGTCGCCCGCGACGAAAAAATAGCTCAAAATTTCACTCGGTGTAGATCAAAGTAGCTCATTTGACTCAGTCAACCAACTTGTTTTTTATTTGAAAACAGACAAAAATAGGTTAAAAGTTTGTATCAGTTGTATGTTTGTAAGTCAGTTTGTATCTGATTGAACTGATACAAACTGACTGTCTATTGTTTTGAATTACTGATGATGATTATGGATCGAAATAAGTTAAAATAATAAATTCAGTAGGCGACAAATCATATATAAGCACATTTGGGATGTTGAAATAAGAAAATGCAATTATGTAGGTTTATTATATTGATACCAAGTAGACGTCCAGTTTACAAGCTGTAGAAAGAGGCAAACTTAAAGTAAACGCTAAATTACTGTGATATATCACTTTGTTTCCAAAATGAACAGTCGTCTGTTCGTTGGCCTTAACAAGCATAGCAATCAGATTTATTTGATGTATTTGATAAATTGATCAGATATAATAAAAACGAATTAAAATAATGGGTGTTCTTGTGTGGCTTATTTAGAATTAGTTATTAATTTATTTAGCAAGCACTGACGCAATAAAAGGCCCATTTATTATTATAATTATTATTATTATTATAATTATTATTATTATTATTATTATTATTATTATTATTATTATTGTTATTATTATTATTATTATTTTTATTATTATTATTATTATTATTATTATTACCAAAAGAAATATTCTCAACCTGTGGTTGCGTTAGTGACATGACCTGAATAGTTGTTTATTGCAACAAGTTCATTTGTTAAATAGTATAACAGCAATTTTAGGCAATATATTAGTTTTAGAAAAATAGACTATAATAACACGAGCACCAGAAAACGAAACCAAACTTAAAATTACTATATATACAAACAGCTTAGATAAAGTGGTCATCTTATAAGTAAGAGGAGAGTATTAGTATGGAACTGTTATCATATTAAATCAGTGAAATAATACCTTAACGTATTCCTTCAATTCATTTATTATGTGTGTACAAACATCACGCACAATAAGGGATACGGAACTGCTAGAAACCTAAAACAAATGGTAATATTATTATCATTTTATATCGTTCAAATATTGCATAAAACTTACCCTAAACAAAGAAGCAAGAGATTCATATGAGTCTCCCGAAGCTAAAAAGCGAAGCCCGATGCATAATCGTTGCTTCGGGCAGATCGAAGGTAGCATCGTTGTATCTTGTCGCTCAATTTTTGGACCAATCCGATTTAAAAGATAGTAAAATTCTTCGCGATTCACACGTAGAAAACTTTCTAGCCGGTTGTTTGGTCCTTCGCCATCTATCGCCCTAAACAGCCGGGTCCAAACGCTTTCCCTCTCCAGAAATAGATCGGTCATCCAGCAGCGCCGTGCATTTTCCTCTTGCTGCAGTTCTTCGTCTTCCTCTTCTATGAGTATCAACATGAGAGTAGCCACTTCAGCCGCTAAAGTTGGAAGAAGTTGATTTATTTCCATTTTTCCACTGTAAAAAAAAAGAAACTTTGTGTATCACGGCAAAAACACAACCGGAGTGATCTCCGCATAATATAAACACAACCAACTATGTTTGACAACCACAATATGACAGCTGAACATACACGGATTGAAAAGCTCCCAAACGATAGCTACATCGTGTAGCTACATTTGACAAATAGAACAAAAGAAAATGTGTAGCTGTCATTTGTAGTCGCATACATGAATGCAGCGTGTAGGGCCAGCTTTAGGCGGCGCTCTAGCAGCAATCGAACACGACATCCGACACGAACAAACCCATATAATCATATGGAGGTGCACTGTCAGACACAAACAAACAAACAAGAAAAACGTCGAGTCGAACATGTCAGTTGATTCTGTCTGTGATGTTCGATACCCACCTGTGCTGTGAGTACCTTGGCTGTCAAACGCTTCACAGCTACAGCAGATAGAATTCAATTCGGGAGATTTTTAAGTTTGTTTACGTAGTTTGTCTCTTTTTCTTCTTAAAATTGCGTGCAAAATATTTAAAATAGCTATCAATAATTATTGTTAAACTTTTCAATCAATTATAACATCAAATATAAAGGATTGAAACGTATTAAACGTATATTGTGTGTACATAATCCATGTGTATGCACTGTATGTGTTTTGGCATGGACGTTTGTTTACATTTTTCAATATTAAATTTGAATGATTTCTATGTTATTATAGATGTGAATAACTAGTGAATTATGAGTTGAATCTTCCCCCTGTAGGTGGATATTCATTTAAACTATGAAAATGCTTCATTTTCGAGACGAAAAGAAAGGCGTATTGCAGTGCATCATGACAGGTCTATAAGACATCGAACAGCTGACAGAGCACCTATCGAACAGAGTCGTGTTTGTTTGTCTCGTTCGATTGGTCCCAGAGCGCCGCCTTAGGCTGCGCTCTGGCACCACTCGAACACGACAACCGACTCGAACAAACCCATATAATCATATGGAGGTGCACCAAGGTGGATTTAAAAATATCAGGTGGTGGACTCTAGTGCATTTTGACAATTCGTCACTTGACGTAAGGTCCCCAGGATTCAAACTTTGTTTACATTAATTAAATTTGTTCATATAATTTATCTACCCCATTTTTTCGAATAAACATTGTTTAAAAATATATTTTGAATTTTGGGAGTTCTTATTTCTCAGGTCTCGTAGTACAGTCGTCAACTCGTACGACTTAACAACATGCCCGTCATGAGTTCAAGCCCCAAATAGACCGCGCCGCCATACGTAGGACTGACTATCCTGCTATGTGGGGAATCAATTAGTCGCTGAAAGCCAAGCCCACAAGTGGGTAGAGGCAGGCCTTGACCGACATCGGTTGTTGAGCCAAAGAAGAAGAAGAGTTCTTATTTAACATTGAAACATACATTAAAGTGTGTTATTTTGTGTTATTTTGTAAATTTATTCTAGAATTCTTTGTGTTTTCGACATTTTTGATGATAAAAATTAAGAAATCATTATTTTTTTTCAATTTTTACCTTAATTCCTCATTATCTACGAGCCGCATGGACAATTTACTTGAGATTAGAACTCATGCTAGCATGATTTTAAATTTCGTGCATAAACAAATCATCAAATCTTTTGTTAATATATTACGTTTTTTCGATAAAATCAATAGACACACTAAAATGCACATAATAACAAAGAAATCTGTTATATTTGCTAAGCTTTGTATGCAGAAACCAATGGTCAACGGTTCTAAAATGACGTAAAGTCCCTCAACTATGGCGACCCCCCAAAGGCCCTAATCCACCACCTGATATTTTTAATCCACCTTGGAGGTGCACTGTCAGCCACAAACAAACAAACAAGACAAACATGTCAAATCCCATACATTTTTCATGTTCGATGTCGTGTTCGATTGGTGCTTGAGCGCCGGGTAAGCGGTGGCCACATGAAGCAACGATATAGCACACAAACAAAAAGAGAAAATAAACAATCAAAATTCACATGAAAGAGATCAAACAAAGGGAATACGGAGCAAAACAGCCTATTTATGAAAAAATAAATTATTTTTTTCTGTCTGTGAATTCTCCCCACTGTCAAACAGTGTGGCCAGATTATTTTGGCGGTTTTGGTAGGCGCATCAAAATTTCATCGGTAGTTTTCGGTAGATTAAAACTCGAAACTTAACTGAGTTAAAAGAAGTGAAAGCGAAAGAAGTGTTCAACGGGGGGTGGGGGGGGGGGTTTGGTTGCGCTAATGCGCAAAATGAAAGTTCCATCTCACGAGAATATGCATCCTTTATCTAGGAGATGGATTAGATTTGGTGCAGCGGTCACACAAATGAAGTTCTTTTTGAAGTGTCGCTCTGAAAATTTTACTAGGAATTCTAAGCCAAAGAAGGACTAGATGCTAATTTTGTTTCCCCAGTTCTTTTTCTCGGGGCTCCACGCGACCGCTTAGGGCCGCAGCAGTTTGATTAATTTGATTGTTTTGATTGTTTGGCTGAGTGTTATAGTTCAATGATTAAAAAAATGAGATTTTTTCCTTTAAACTACACTTTCCCTAGACATTGGTATTTCTGGTCACTTTGCCCACATGTTAACCGTCCAAATAGACATAGAGCGGCAACGTCGCGCGCGACGAAAAATAGCTCAAAATTTCACTCGGTGTAGATCAAAGTAGCTCATTTGACTCAGTCAACCAACTTGTTTTTTATTTAAAAACAGACAAAAATAGGTTAAAATGTGTTCTGATTGAACTGATACAAACTGACTGTCTATTGTTTTGAATTACTGATGATGATTATGGATCGAAATAAGTTAAAATAATAAATTCAGTAGGCGACAAATCATATATAAGCACATTTGGGATGTTGAAATAAGAAAATGCAATTATGTAGGTTTATTATATTGATACCAAGTAGACGTCCAGTTTACAAGCTGTAGAAAGAGGCAAACTTAAAGTAAACGCTAAATTACTGTGATATATCACTTTGTTTCAAAATGAACAGTCGCCTGTTCGTTGGCCTTAACAAGCATAGCAATCAGATTTATTTGATGTATTTGATAAATTGATCAGATATAATAAAAACGAATTAAAATAATGGGTGTTCTTGTGTGGCTTATTTAGAATTAGTTATTAATTTATTTAGCAAGCACTGACGCAATAAAAGGCCCATTTATTGTTATTATTATTATTATTATTATTATTATTATTATTATTATTATTATTACCAAAAGAAATGTTCTCAACATGTGGTTGCGTTAGTGACATGACCTGAATAGTTGTTTATTGCAACAAGTTCATTTGTTAAATAGTATAACAGCAATTTTAGGCAATATATTAGTTTTAGAAAAATACTTACTTACTTACTTATCCGGCGCTACAACCGCTTTTCGGTCTTGGCCTGCCTCAGGAGTGTCCGAAACCGCTCACGGTCTCGCGCCTTCGTCTGCCAGTCCGTTATCCCGGCCTTAATGGCGGACGCCTCCACGCCATCTTGCCACCTCAATTTGGGCCTACCACGCCTCCTCTGTCCTTGTGGACGGCCTAAAAAGACTTTACGGGCTGGGTCGTCCGTTTCCATGCGTATAACATGGCCAGCCCACCGGAGCCTGGCGAGCTTTATACGCTGTACGACAGTGAGGTCGCCGTACATCTCGTATAGCTCGTCATTATAGCGGCTCCTCCATTGTCCTTCCACACATACGGGGCCAAGTATCCTTCTGAGCATCTTCCTCTCGAACGCGGCTAAGAGGGTTTCGTCAGATTTGGACAGTGTCCATGTCTCAGAGGCGTATGTGAGCACTGGTACTATATAGGTACTATATAGTCCCAGCTTCGTCCGTCGCGACAGGTTCTTTGAGGTGAACTGCTTTTTCAGGCTGTAGAATGACCGGTTGGCAGCCAGCATCCTTGCGCGCAACTCAGCTTCCATGCTATTGTCGTTGCTGACCTTTGATCCCAGATAGGTGAATTGTGGGACGACTTCAAAAGTGCGTTCACCTATCTGCACGTCACGCCTACGTAGATTCTGATTATTTGTTGGCGGGCCCGCTGATGTTGCCACCATCAGTTTGGTCTTTGCCTCGTTTATCTGCAATCCGAGGTTCTCTGCCGCCTGCTCGATCCCTTGGTAGGCTTCTGCTACATAGGAGAGCCGCAGACCAATGATGTCTATATCATCAGCGTATGCCAGGATCTGGGTTGACTTATAGAAGATGGTTCCCGTAGTCTCCACCCTCGAGTCGCGGATGGCCCTCTCTAGCGCCAAGTTGAATAGGAGACAGGCAAGCCCGTCCCCCTGGCGCAGACCCTTGGTGGTAGCAAAAGGTCCTGAGAGTTTTCCATCCACCCTCACCTGGCATGTGACGTTGGTCATAGTCATTCTAACTAGCCTTATCAGTTTGGCCGGGATTCCAAAAGAGCTCATAGCGTCGTACAGTTTTACCCTGGCTATGCTATCGTATGCGGCTTTGAAGTCTATGAAGAGATGGTATGTGTCGTTTTTGTATTCAGCCATCTTCTCCAAGATCTGCCGCATGGTGAAGATCTGATCAGTGGTTGATTTTCCGTTTCGGAATCCTCTTTGATAGTTTCCTACTATCTCTTCGACGTGCGGGACAAGGCGATCCTGAAGGATCAGGGAGAATATTTTATAGGCGGTATTCAACACCGTAATACCCCTGTAGTTGTTGCAGTCCAACCTATCTCCCTTCTTGTATATGGGGTAGATGATGCCGAGATTCCAATCACAAGGCATCGATTCGCTACCCCACACCTCAGTAACAATTTGATGAATCTCTTTTTCTAGTCGTGCACCTCCATTCTTGACCAGTTCGGCTGCAATTCTGTCGGTTCCGGGTGCCTTGTTATTTTTCAGCCGACGGATAGCCTTTCGTGTTTCTTCTATGCTAGGTGGCAGTAGCATGACATTATCTGCTAGTGGCGCTTCTAGCTGTTCGCTAAATTGGTCATTGAGTAATTCATCAAAGTACTGAGCCCACCGCGAGAGGACCACTGGCTGGTTACTGACCAGATCTCCATCCTTGTTGCGACAGCAGGTTACCTTAGGTACAACGTTGTTTCGGTGACCTGCTATCGCTTGGTAAAACTTTCGTGTTGGTCCGTACGCCTCTCTGGTTTGCTCGAGTTCCCGCATGTTTTGTTCTTCCAAAGCATGCTTCTTGGAGCGGTGAACTCGTTTCTCTTCGCGTCTAAGCCGTGAATATTCCTCTGCGCATGCCCGCGTTCTATGCCGTTGCTGCATTGCTCGGTATGCAGTATTCTTACGTTCGGTCACTTGTCTGCATTCATCGTCGAACCAGCCAGATTTGGTGTTGCCACGACGTGGTGGGAGTATATTTCTTGCACAGTTTATTATTTTTGTTTTTAGAGCGTTCCACCTCTCGCTCGTAGTTTCGTATCTGTCTTCTGGTAGTAGAGACTCTTCTAAAGCGGTTTTGAATTCCTGTTGGACAGCAATGTCCCTTAGAGAGTCCGTGTTGAGCCGAGCCTGCGTGTTTTCTCCGCCCCCATTGGCGCGGGGGCGGGCGATTCTACAACGTATCACTAAGCCAACCAAGTAGTGATCGGAATCGATGTTGGCTCCTCGATATGTTCTGACATTTAACAGACTCGACTGTCGTCGGCGGCTTATTAACACGTGGTCGATCTGGTTGAAGGATTCTCCACCCGGGTGCGCCCACGTAATCTTGTGGATTTTTTTTCGCGCAAATTTGGTACTCCCTACAACCAGATTGTTCGCTGCGGCGAACTGGACCAATCTACTACCATTATCATTACTGTGCTCATGCAGACTGTGACAGCCAGTGTATTGGCGGTACATTGGCTCCCTACCGACTTTTGCGTTGAAGTCCCCCAGGATGATTATGAGGTCATGCCTGGGGCACGCATCTAGAATTCTAGCGAGGCGGCCGTAAAAAAGGTCCTTCTCCTCTTCCTCTTTATCTTCGGTAGGGGCGTGAACGTTTATGAGGCTTATATTAAAGAATTTGCCTCGCATGCGCAGGGTGCATAGCCTATCGTTTATAGCCTAGAAATCCATGATTGCGGGTTTCAACCGGGGACCTACGGCGAAACCCGTTCCGAGCACGCGGTGGCGGTCGTGGCAGCTGTAATATATGTCGTAGCAATGCTTACCACGCCTGTTGTGCACACCGTTCCCTAGCCACCGAATCTCTTGTAAAGCTACGAGGTCCATGCTCAGTGTGGCTAGGGCATCATCAAGTTTTTTCAAGGCTCCGGCTTCGCTTAGAGTGCGTACGTTCCATGAGCCCATTTTCAGAGTAGTCCGGGGGCATTGCGTATGGTCGGTATCGGGATGTCCGTTTCGAAAATTTCTGTGGCTTTCCGTAGTCGTTGATTCATGGGACTGGGTGACTGGCCCTGCGCCCACGTGACCGTTTTGTTTAGCGTCGGGTTGCCCCCCCGACGTTCAGGCACCCAGTTTCCCGGGATACCCACCCCCCTCCTGGTTCGCCATGTGCCACCATCCGCCCAAGGGGATGGGTCAAGCCCGTGTACCCAAGCTTGGATATGTGGTGACACATGTTACCACTCTGCACGACGAGGACGTGTCGGAATAGGAGTTGGATGGGAGAGCCTGTATTATCCCTCAATGGGGCTTCGGATCCCATCCCATTACAGAGTTTTAGAAAAATAGACTATAATAACACGAGCACCAGAAAACGAAACCAAACTTAAAATTACTATATATACAAACAGCTTAGATAAAGTGGTCATCTTATAAGTAAGAGGAGAGTATTAGTATGGAACTGTTATCATATTAAATCAGTGAAATAATACCTTAACGTATTCCTTCAATTCATTTATTATGTGTGTACAAACATCACGCACAATAAGGGATACGGAACTGCTAGAAACCTAAAACAAATGGTAATATTATTATCATTTTATATCGTTCAAATATTGCATAAAACTTACCCTAAACAAAAAAGCAAGAGATTCATATGAGTCTCCCGAAGCTAAAAAGCGAAGCCCGATGCATAATCGTTGCTTCGGGCAGATCGAATGTCGCATCGTTGTATCTTGTCGCTCAATTTTTGGACCAATCCGATTTAAAAGATAGTAAAATTCTTCGCGATTCACACGTAGAAAACTTTCTAGCCGGTTGTTTGGTCCTTCGCCATCTATCGCCCTAAACAGCCGGGTCCAAACGCTTTCCCTCTCCAGAAATAGATCGGTCATCCAGCAGCGCCGTGCATTTTCCTCTTGCTGCAGTTCTTCGTCTTCCTCTTCTATGAGTATCAACATGAGAGTAGCCACTTCAGCCGCTAAAGTTGGAAGAAGTTGATTTATTTCCATTTTTCCACTGTAAAAAAAAGAAACTTTGTGTATCACGGCAAAAACACAACCGGAGTGATCTCCGCATAATATAAACACAACCAACTATGTTTGACAACCACAATATGACAGCTGAACATACACGGATTGAAAAGCTCCCAAACGATAGCTACATCGTGTAGCTACATTTGACAAATAGAACAAAAGAAAATGTGTAGCTGTCATTTGTAGTCGCATACATGAATGCAGCGTGTAGGGCCAGCTTTAGGCGGCGCTCTAGCAGCAATCGAACACGACATCCGACACGAATAAACCCATATAATCATATGGAGGTGCACTGTCAGACACAAACAAACAAACAAGAAAAACGTCGAGTCGAACATGTCAGTTGATTCTGTCTGTGATGTTCGATACCCACCTGTGCTGTGAGTACCTTGGCTGTCAAACGCTTCACAGCTACAGTAGATAGAATTCAATTCGGGACATTTTTAAGTTTGTTTACGTAGTTTGTCTCTTTTTCTTCTTAAAATTGCGTGCAAAATATTTAAAATAGCTATCAATAATTATTGTTAAACTTTTCAATCAATTATAACATCAAATATAAAGGATTGAAACGTATTAAACGTATATTGTGTGTACATAATCCATGTGTATGCACTGTATGTGTTTTGGCATGGACGTTTGTTTACATTTTTAAATATTAAATTTGAATGATTTCTATGTTATTATAGATGTGAATAACTAGTGAATTATGAGTTGAATCTTCCCCCTGTAGGTGGATATTCATTTAAACTATGAAAATGCTTCATTTTCGAGACGAAAAGAAAGGCGTATTGCAGTGCATCATGACAGGTCTATAAGACATCGAACAGCTGACAGAGCACCTATCGAACAGAGTCGTGTTTGTTTGTCTCGTTCGATTGGTTCCAGAGCGCCGCCTTAGGCTGCGCTCTGGCACCACTCGAACACGACAACCGACTCGAACAAACCCATATAATCATATGGAGTTGCACCAAGGTGGATTTAAAAATATCAGGTGGTGGACTCTAGTGCATTTTGACAATTCGTCACTTGACGTAAGGTCCCCAGGATTCAAACTTTGTTTACATTAATTAAATTTGTTCATATAATTTATCTACCCCATTTTTTCGAATAAACATTGTTTAAAAATATATTTTGAACTTTGGGAGTTCTTATTTCTCAGGTCTCGTAGTACAGTCGTCAACTCGTACGACTTAACAACATGCCCGTCATGAGTTCAAGCCCCAAATAGACCGCGCCGCCATACGTAGGACTGACTATCCTGCTATGTGGGGAATCAATTAGTCGCTGAAAGCCAAGCCCACAAGTGGGTAGAGGCAGGCCTTGACCGACATCGGTTGTTGATCCAAAGAAGAAGAAGAGTTCTTATTTAACATTGAAACATACATTAAAGTGTGTTATTTTGTGTTATTCTGTAAATTTATTCTAGAATTCTTTGTGTTTTCGACATTTTTGATGATAAAAATTAAGAAATCATTATTTTTTTTCAATTTTTACCTTAATTCCTCATTATCTACGAGCCGCATGGACAATTTACTTGAGATTAGAACTCATGCTAGCATGATTTTAAATTTCGTGCATAAACAAATCATCAAATCTTTTGTTAATATATTACGTTTTTTCGATAAAATCAATAGACACACTAAAATGCACATAATAACAAAGAAATCTGTTATATTTGCTAAGCTTTGTGTGCGGAAACCAATGGTCAACGGTTCTAAAATGACGTAAAGTCCCTTAACTATGGCGACCCCCCAAAGGCCCTAATCCACCACCTGATATTTTTAATCCACCTTGGAGGTGCACTGTCAGCCACAAACAAACAAACAAGACAAACATGTCAAATCCCATACATTTTTCATGTTCGATGTCGTGTTCGATTGGTGCTTGAGCGCCGGGTAAGCGGTGGCCACATGAAGCAACGATATAGCACACAAACAAAAAGAGAAAATAAACAATCAAAATTCACATGAAAGAGATCAAACAAAGGGAATACGGAGCAAAACAGCCTATTTATGAAAAAATAAATTATTTTTTTCTGTCTGTGAATTCTCCCCACTGTCAAACAGTGTGGCCAGATTATTTTGGCGGTTTTGGTAGGCGCATCAAAATTTCATCGGTAGTTTTCGGTAGATTAAAACTCGAAACTTAACTGAGTTAAAAGAAGTGAAAGCGAAAGAAGTGTTCAACGGGGGGTGGGGGGGGTTTGGTTGCGCTAATGCGCAAAATGAAAGTTCCATCTCACGAGAATATGCATCCTTTATCTAGGAGATGGATTAGATTTGGTGCAGCGGTCACACAAATGATGTACTTTTGAAGTGTCGCTCTGAAAATTTTACTAGGAATTCTAAGCCAAAGAAGGACTAGATGCTAATTTTGTTTCCCCAGTTCTTTTTCTCGGGGCTCCACGCGACCGCTTAGGGCCGCAGCAGTTTGATTAATTTGATTGTTTTGATTGTTTGGCTGAGTGTTATAGTTCAATGATTAAAAAAAATGAGATTTTTTCCTTTAAACTCTACACTTTCCCTAGACATTGGTATTTCTGGTCACTTTGCCCACATACAAAAGCTTGCGGCAAAATCGCATGCGGCGAAGTTCTGACCGTTCCCTCAAACCGATCATGCGCGTTAGGCGGCGCTCTAGCAGCAATCGAACACGACATCCGACACGAACAAACCCATATAATCATATGGAGGTGCACTGTCAGACACAAACAAACAAACAAGAAAAACGTCGAGTCGAACATGTCAGTTGATTCTGTCTGTGATGTTCGATACCCACCTGTGCTGTGAGTACCTTGGCTGTCAAACGCTTCACAGCTACAGTAGATAGAATTCAATTCGGGACATTTTTAAGTTTGTTTACGTAGTTTGTCTCTTTTTCTTCTTAAAATTGCGTGCAAAATATTTAAAATAGCTATCAATAATTATTGTTAAACTTTTCAATCAATTATAACATCAAATATAAAGGATTGAAACGTATTAAACTATTGTGTGTACATAATCCATGTGTATGCACTGTATGTGTTTTGGCATGGACGTTTGTTTACATTTTTCAATATTAAATTTGAATGATTTCTATGTTATTATAGATGTGAATAACTAGTAAATTATGAGTTGAATCGTCCCCCTGTAGGTGGATATTCATTTAAACTATGAAAATGCTTCATTTTCGAGACGAAAAGAAAGGCGTATTGCAGTGCATCATGACAGGTCTATAAGACATCGAACAGCTGACAGAGCACCTATCGAACAGAGTCGTGTTTGTTTGTCTCGTTCGATTGGTTCCAGAGCGCCGCCTTAGGCTGCGCTCTGGCACCACTCGAACACGACAACCGACTCGAACAAACCCATATAATCATATGGAGGTGCACCAAGGTGGATTTAAAAATATCAGGTGGTGGACTAAAGTGCATTTTGACAATTCGTCACTTGACGTAAGGTCCCCAGGATTCAAACTTTGTTTACATTAATTAAATTTGTTCATATAATTTATCTACCCCATTTTTTCGAATAAACATTCTTTAAAAATATATTTTGAACTTTGGGAGTTCTTATTTCTCAGGTCTCGTAGTACAGTCGTCAACTCGTACGACTTAACAACATGCCCGTCATGAGTTCAAGCCCCAAATAGACCGCGCCGCCATACGTAGGACTACTATGTGGGGAATCAATTAGTCGCTGAAAGCCAAGCCCACAAGTGGGTAGAGGCAGGCCTTGACCGACATCGGTTGTTGAGCCAAAGAAGAAGAAGAGTTCTTATTTAACATTGAAACATACATTAAAGTGTGTTATTTTGTGTTATTCTGTAAATTTATTCTAGAATTCTTTGTGTTTTCGACATTTTTGATGATAAAAATTAAGAAATCATTATTTTTTTTCAATTTTTACCTTAATTCCTCATTATCTACGAGCCGCATGGACAATTTACTTGAGATTAGAACTCATGCTAGCATGATTTTAAATTTCGTGCATAAACAAATCATCAAATCTTTTGTTAATATATTACGTTTTTTCGATAAAATCAATAGACACACTAAAATGCACATAATAACAAAGAAATCTGTTATATTTGCTAAGCTTTGTGTGCGGAAACCAATGGTCAACGGTTCTAAAATGACGTAAAGTCCCTTAACTATGGCGACCCCCCAAAGGCCCTAATCCACCACCTGATATTTTTAATCCACCTTGGAGGTGCACTGTCAGCCACAAACAAACAAACAAGACAAACATGTCAAATCCCATACATTTTTCATGTTCGATGTCGTGTTCGATTGGTGCTTGAGCGCCGGGTAAGCGGTGGCCACATGAAGCAACGATATAGCACACAAACAAAAAGAGAAAATAAACAATCAAAATTCACATGAAAGAGATCAAACAAAGGGAATACGGAGCAAAACAGCCTATTTATGAAAAAATAAATTATTTTTTTCTGTCTGTGAATTCTCCCCACTGTCAAACAGTGTGGCCAGATTATTTTGGCGGTTTTGGTAGGCGCATCAAAATTTCATCGGTAGTTTTCGGTAGATTAAAACTCGAAACTTAACTGAGTTAAAAGAAGTGAAAGCGAAAGAAGTGTTCAACGGGGGGTGGGGGGGTTTGGTTGCGCTAATGCGCAAAATGAAAGTTCCATCTCACGAGAATATGCATCCTTTATCTAGGAGATGGATTAGATTTGGTCAGCGGTCACACAAATGAAGTTCTTTTGAAGTGTCGCTCTGAAAATTTTACTAGGAATTCTAAGCCAAAGAAGGACTAGATGCTAATTTTTTCCCCAGTTCTTTTTCTCAGGGCTCCACGCGACCGCTTAGGGCCGCAGCAGTTTGATTAATTTGATTGTTTTGATTGTTTGGCTGAGTGTTATAGTTCAATGATTAAAAAAATGAGATTTTTTCCTTCAAACTCTACACTTTCCCTAGACATTGGTATTTCTGGTCACTTTGCCCACATACAAAAGCTTGCGGCAAAATCGCATGCGGCGAAGTTCTGACCGTTCCCTCAAACCGATCATCCGCGTTAGGCGGCGCTCTAGCAGCAATCGAACACGACATCCGACACGAACAAACCCATATAATCATATGGAGGTGCACTGTCAGACACAAACAAACAAACAAGAAAAACGTCGAGTCGAACATGTCAGTTGATTCTGTCTGTGATGTTCGATACCCACCTGTGCTGTGAGTACCTTGGCTGTCAAACGCTTCACAGCTACAGTAGATAGAATTCAATTTGGGACATTTTTAAGTTTGTTTACGTAGTTTGTCTCTTTTTCTTCTTAAAATTGCGTGCAAAATATTTAAAATAGCTATCAATAATTATTGTTAAACTTTTCAATCAATTATAACATCAAATATAAAGGATTGAAACGTATTAAACTATTGTGTGTACATAATCAATGTGTATGCACTGTATGTGTTTTGGCATGGACGTTTGTTTACATTTTTAAATATTAAATTTGAATGATTTCTATGTTATTATAGATGTGAATAACTAGTGAATTATGAGTTGAATCTTCCCCCTGTAGGTGGATATTCATTTAAACTATGAAAATGCTTCATTTTCGAGACGAAAAGAAAGGCGTATTGCAGTGCATCATGACAGGTCTATAAGACATCGAACAGCTGACAGAGCACCTATCGAACAGAGTCGTGTTTGTTTGTCTCGTTCGATTGGTTCCAGAGCGCCGCCTTAGGCTGCGCTCTGGCACCACTCGAACACGACAACCGACTCGAACAAACCCATATAATCATATGGAGGTGCACCAAGGTGGATTTAAAAATATCAGGTGGTGGACTCTAGTGCATTTTGACAATTCGTCACTTGACGTAAGGTCCCCAGGATTCAAACTTTGTTTACATTAATTAAATTGGTTCATATAATTTATCTACCCCATTTTTTCGAATAAACATTCTTTAAAAATATATTTTGAACTTTGGGAGTTCTTATTTCTCAGGTCTCGTAGTACAGTCGTCAACTCGTACGACTTAACAACATGCCCGTCATGAGTTCAAGCCCCATTCGTCACTTGTCACTCAAAGCGGCTGGTTGTGCTCTCTCACTCTCCTATTTCCAAGTTGATTTTTTACCGCGATTTTCTTGTTGATTAAGGCTTGAATTGTTTTAGTTCGGTTCATTTGCACTCGCGTATCACAAAATTTGTGAGGCACCTGTGAATTGTACGGTTCAACATATAAACATTGCAATCCGCCTGCGGTTGTTGTGACCACTCACTGTTCAGTCGAACTTTGCGCTATTTTGCGATGGCGTCTGTGATCTGTAAGAAATGTGAAGGTGCTATTAGCAACGATCCAATTCCGTGCTTCGGTATTTGTGAACACTATTACCACGATAAGTGCATTGGACTTTCAACCCCGCTCCTGCGTGATTTTAAAAAGTCACAAAATTTATTCTGGGCTTGCGCGGATTGTGCTCAGCGTTTGCGGGCCGTTGACACTTTACGCTTCTCGCACGGCCTTTCTCGTGACGCTGCCTACCTGTTGGAATCGTTGCAGTCCGATTTCCGCGATTCCTCACGTTCTGTGCAGGCGGCATCAGCTGGCTTGCGACTTGAACTTTCCTCTTCACTGGATTGTTTTAGAAACGAGATAGCTTTGATGAAACAGGAATCAGCATCGTCAATTCGTTCCGTGAAAGATTTCATCGACTCACTTACTGCTTCTCACTCAATGGAACGCAACTACTCACAGGCTCCACTACTCACAACGCTTGATGAAGTTAAGCATGGCATCAAGGAGCTTGATCTCATGCACCGTGAGCTTCTCACTTCCTTCAACTCACTAATGAACAAGCTCAACTCTCATCTTGCCACGCATACCACTACATCGAGTGCTCACCATTCTGCGATTCCTGCTACGCACTCAACGACCACGATTCCAGTTGCGGCCTCTAAGCTCACCCATCAAGCTGTTGGTGAGAATCCTTCTAAACGTCGATTGTTGGATCGCTCTCCCGACCCATCGCCTACCAATACCGTTACACGCGCTATGCTTTCATCGGGTACAGGGTTGTCCTGCAATAATATTACGACCGTTCCTGAACGCCCACCCCGTACTTGGGTCTTTATCTCCCGTATTGCTCCTGATACTCCGATTGAAGCGATCCGTGAAATGGCCTGTTCTAACATAGGGACAGACGACATCTTGGTATATAGCCTTGTACGGCGCGACCGGGATCTTTCTACGCTCTCCTACGTATCTTTTAAAATTGGTGTACCGGATTCGCACCGGGCTATTGCTTTGGCTGCTTCAACCTGGCCTCGCGGGATCTCTTTTAAGGAGTTCATCGACCTTAATCCCCGCTCCGTCAATGTTTGGCGACCCACTACTGCAGCATCCCTTGCACCTTCTGCGCCTATTACTCGTGAATCGGATCATCCTTCATCGCCATCTTCTATCAACCACACGACACAACTGCGAAACGCTGATTTCACTATTTCGCCAGATCATGGCCCTATGAGCTTGCCTTATACGCAGTACTTTCAGCAAGCGTAAACCGGCTGATCCGGCTGAAGATTCTCATGAACTACCGACTTTACCCGAATTGATGGAAGCTAACCCTGCATCTAATACACACAATCCGTCCGACTCTCTTTCGCAGTTAATAACTTGCAGCGAGAGCACTCCCGGCGCATCTCGCTCTCTCATCCCTTCGATCGATCTACTAAACATCTACTATCAAAACGTATGAGGATTGCGCACAAAACTAGACGAGTTACGCCTCTCTGTCTATCTGAACTTGATATGGATGTGTTGGTGTTAACTGAAACATGGCTCGATGGCTCAATTTCGTCCTCTCTTATCTCGGAGGATGCGTATGTCATCTATCGCTGCGACCGAAATTCTCTCAGCAGTAACCGTTGCCGTGGTGGTGGTGTACTCATTGCCTGCTCTTCCGTGCTGAACACGTCAACTTTATCACTGCCGTTCGACACGCTGGAGTCTGTTTGGACAATTGTTAAGCTTCAAAACCTTGCAATCTATATCGGCGCCGTTTACATTCCACCCGATCTGCGTTCTTCCGAAGAAGTCCTTGACGATTTGCATGAGAGTGTTAGTTTCGTTGCTGGCAAACTTAAATCAAATGATCTTATGATGTTACTTGGTGATTTTAATTCACCATCACTCTCCTGGCAACCGTTTGCATCGTGGGTTAATCACTTCATTCCTACTGGTGTATCTCGTGAAAATGTTTCTCTGCTTGATGGAATGTCGGTAAACGGTTTGCTGCAATTATCTGGCATAAAAAATATACGCGAAAGTCAATTGGACAGAAGGTCAATGCTGCCAATGCTATGCTTTCTTGGAGCGCTGCTCCCCCGTCATAGCTTCACCTGTTCCACTCGTCGCGCTAGACAATCATCATCCTGCTCATGAGACAAGTGTGCTCCTTACGCACTCTCGCCCTGCATCCTCTCAACGAATACCTACGGCTCGTATGTTCAATTTTAGGAAACTGGACTACCAAAAGCTTCATCATATTTTAGCCGGTACCGATTGGTCCTTTACTGATGCTGACTGTGACATAAATCAAGCTGTAGCAGCGTTTACTAATGTAATCACTTCCGCCTTCCCTTCCTGCTGTCCTCTCCTATCCTGTCTACCGATCCCGTCTTCGCTCCTTTTCCGTACCATAAACTCCTTCCTACTCCTTCGTGAATAATTGTATACTATAGTCAGTAAGCACTATTGCTGTAACCCAACGTGGCCGAGCAATTAATAAAATAAAAATAAATAAATAAATAAATAAATAGACCGCGCCGCCATACGTAGGACTGACTATCCTGCTATGTGGGGAATCAATTAGTCGCTGAAAGCCAAGCCCACAAGTGGGTAGAGGCAGGCCTTGACCGACATCGGTTGTTGAGCCAAAGAAGAAGAAGAGTTCTTATTTAACATTGAAACATACATTAAAGTGTGTTATTTTGTGTTATTCTGTGAATTTATTCTAGAATTCTTTGTGTTTTCGACATTTTTGATGATAAAAATTAAGAAATCATTATTTTTTTTTCAATTTTGACCTTAATTCCTCATTATCTACGAGCCGCATGGACAATTTACTTGAGATTAGAACTCATGCTAGCATGATTTTAAATTTCGTGCATAAACAAATCATCAAATCTTGTGTTAATATATTACGTTTTTTCGATAAAGTCAATAGACACACTAAAATGCACATAATAACAAAGAAATCTGTTATATTTGCTAAGCTTTGTGTGCGGAAACCAATGGTCAACGGTTCTAAAATGACGTAAAGTCCCTTAACTATGGCGACCCCCCAAAGGCCCTAATCCACCACCTGATATTTTTAATCCACCTTGGAGGTGCACTGTCAGCCACAAACAAACAAACAAGACAAACATGTCAAATCTCATACATTTTTCATGTTCGATGTCGTGTTCGATTGGTGCTTGAGCGCCGGGTAAGCGGTGGCCACATGAAGCAACGATATAGCACACAAACAAAAAGAGAAAATAAACAATCAAAATTCACATGAAAGAGATCAAACAAAGGGAATACGGAGCAAAACAGCCTATTTATGAAAAAATAAATAATTTTTTTCTGTCTGTGAATTCTCCCCACTGTCAAACAGTGTGGCCAGATTATTTTGGCGGTTTGGTAGGCGCATCAAAATTTCATCGGTAGTTTTCGGTAGATTAAAACTCAAAACTTAACTGAGTTAAAAGAAGTGAAAGCGAAAGAAGTGTTCAACGGGGGGTGGGGGGGTTTGGTTGCGCTAATGCGCAAAATGAAAGTTCCATCTCACGAGAATATGCATCCTTTATCTAGGAGATGGATTAGATTTGGTCAGCGGTCACACAAATGAAGTTCTTTTGAAGTGTCGCTCTGAAAATTTTACTAGGAATTCTAAGCCAAAGAAGGACTAGATGCTAATTTTGTTTCCCCAGTTCTTTTTCTCGGGGCTCCACGCGACCGCTTAGGGCCGCAGCAGTTTGATTAATTTGATTGTGTTGATTGTTTGGCTGAGTGTTATAGTTCAATGATTAAAAAAATGAGATTTTTTCCTTCAAACTCTACACTTTCCCTAGACATTGGTATTTCTGGTCACTTTGCCCACATACAAAAGCTTGCGGCAAAATCGCATGCGGCGAAGTTCTGACCGTTCCCTCAAACCGATCATGCGCGTTAGGCGGCGCTCTAGCAGCAATCGAACACGACATCCGACACGAACAAACCCATATAGTCATATGGAGGTGCACTGTCAGACACAAACAAACAAACAAGAAAAACGTCGAGTCGAACATGTCAGTTGATTCTGTCTGTGATGTTCGATACCCACCTGTGCTGTGAGTACCTTGGCTGTCAAACGCTTCACAGCTACAGTAGATAGAATTCAATTTGGGACATTTTTAAGTTTGTTTACGTAGTTTGTCTCTTTTTCTTCTTAAAATTGCGTGCAAAATATTTAAAATAGCTATCAATAATTATTGTTAAACTTTTCAATCAATTATAACATCAAATATAAAGGATTGAAACGTATTAAACTATTGTGTGTACATAATCCATGTGTATGCACTGTATGTGTTTTGGCATGGACGTTTGTTTACATTTTTAAATATTAAATTTGAATGATTTCTATGTTATTATAGATGTGAATAACTAGTAAATTATGAGTTGAATCTTCCCCCTGTAGGTGGATATTCATTTAAACTATGAAAATGCTTCATTTTCGAGACGAAAAGAAAGGCGTATTGCAGTGCATCATGACAGGTCTATAAGACATCGAACAGCTGACAGAGCACCTATCGAACAGAGTTATGTTTGTTTGTCTCGTTCGATTGGTTCCAGAGCGCCGCCTTAGGCTGCGCTCTGGCATCACTCGAACACGACACCGACTCGAACAAACCCATATAATCATATGGAGGTGCACCAAGGTGGATTTAAAAATATCAGGTGGTGGACTCTAGTGCATTTTGACAATTCGTCACTTGACGTAAGGTCCTCAGGATTCAAACTTTGTTTACATTAATTAAATTTGTTCATATAATTTATCTACCCAATTTTGTCGAATTAACATTCTTTAAAAATATATTTTGAACTTTGGGAGTTCTTATTTCTCAGGTCTCGTAGTACAGTCGTCAACTCGTACTCGTAACATGCCCGTCATGAGTTCAAGCCCCAAATAGACCGCGCCGCCATACGTAGGACTGACTATCCTGCTATGTGGGGAATCAATTAGTCGCTGAAAGCCAAGCCCACAAGTGGGTAGAGGCAGGCCTTGACCGACATCGGTTGTTGAGCCAAAGAAGAAGAAGAGTTCTTATTTAACATTGAAACATACATTAAAGTGTGTTATTTTGTGTTATTCTGTGAATTTATTCTAGAATTCTTTGTGTTTTCGACATTTTTGATGATAAAAATTAAGAAATCATTATTTTTTTTTCCAATTTTTACCTTAATTCCTCATTATCTACGAGCCGCATGGACAATTTACTTGAGATTAGAACTCATGCTAGCATGATTTTAAATTTCGTGCATAAACAAATCATCAAATCTTTTGTTAATATATTACGTTTTTTCGATAAAATCAATAGACACACTAAAATGCACATAATAACAAAGAAATCTGTTATATTTGCTAAGCTTTGTGTGCGGAAACCAATGGTCAACGGTTCTAAAATGACGTAAAGTCCCTCAACTATGGCGACCCCCCAAAGGCCCTAATCCACCACCTGATATTTTAATACACCTTGGAGGTGCACTGTCAGCCACAAACAAACAAACAAGACAAACATGTCAAATCCCATACATTTTTCATGTTCGATGTCGTGTTCGATTGGTGCTTGAGCGCCGGGTAAGAGGTGGCCACATGAAGCAACGATATAGCACACAAACAAAAAGAGAAAATAAACAATCAAAATTCACATGCAAGAGATCAAACAAAGGGAATACGGAGCAAAACAGCCTATTTATGAAAAATAAATTATTTTTTTCTGTCTGTGAATTCTCCCCACTGTCAAACAGTGTGGCCAGATTATTTTGACGGTTTTGGTAGGCGCATCAAAATTTCATCGGTAGTTTTCGGTAGATTAAAACTCGAAACTTAACTGAGTTAAAAGAAGTGAAAGCGAAAGAAGTGTTCAACGGGGGGTGGGGGGTTTGGTTGCGCTAATGCGCAAAATGAAAGTTCCATCTCACGAGAATATGCATCCTTTATCTAGGAGATGGATTAGATTTGGTTCAGCGGTCACACAAATGAAGTTCTTTTTGAAGTGTCGCTCTGAAAATTTTACTAGGAATTCTAAGCCAAAGAAGGACTAGATGCTAATTTTTTTCCCCAGTTCTTTTTCTCGGGGCTCCACGCGACCGCGTAGGGCCGCAGCAGTTTGATTAATTTGATTGTTTTGATTGTTTGGCTGAGTGTTATAATTCAATGATTAAAAAAATGAGATTATTTCCTTCAAACTCTACACTTTCCCTAGACATTGGTATTTCTGGTCACTTTGCCCACATGTTAACCGTCCAAATAGACATAGAGCGGCAACGCCGCGCGCGACGAAAAATAGCTCAAAATTTCACTCGGTGTAGATCAAAGTAGCTCATTTATCTCAGTCAACCAACTTGTTTTTTATTTGAAAACAGACAAAAATAGGTTGAAATGTGTTCTGATTGAACTGATACAAACTGACTGTCTATTGTTTTGAATTACTGATGATGATTATGGATCGAAATAAGTTAAAATAATAAATTCAGTAGGTGACAAATCATATATAAGCACATTTGGGATGTTGAAATAAGAAAATGCAATTATGTAGGTTTATTATATTGATACCAAGTAGACGTCCAGTTTACAAGCTGTAGAAAGAGGCAAACTTAAAGTAAACGCTAAATTACTGTGATATATCACTTTGTTTCAAAATGAACATTCGCCTGTTCGTTGGCCTTAACAAGCATAGCAATCAGATTTATTTGATGTATTTGATAAATTGATCAGATATAATAAAAACGAATTAAAATAATGGGTGTTCTTGTGTGGCTTATTTAGAATTAGTTATTAATTTATTTAGCAAGCACTGACGCAATAAAATGCCCATTTATTATTATTATTATTATTATTATTATTATTATTATTATTATTATTATTATTATTACCAAAAGAAATATTCTCAACCTGTGGTTGCGTTAGTGACATGACCAGAATAGTTGTTTATTGCAACAAGTTCATTTGTTAAATAGTATAACAGCAATTTTAGGCAATATATTAGTTTTAGAAAAATAGACTATAATAACACGAGCACCAGAAAACGAAACCAAACTTAAAATTACTATATTATTATTATTATTATTATTATTTATTAATCTTCAACGGGCCGTATGGCCTAATTAAGATGTGACAGTTCAATAAAAAAAATACATAGCAAAAACAAGATTTGCATCGCAATTCACTGCGGCCACGGCAAAAGCCGGAGACGTTCCTTGAAGCACTGAGTTGAGATGTCGAAGTCGAAGCAATCCGAGACAGTGTTGAAGACAGCCGACATGCGGACCGACCAGCACTGGAACGGGGTTGAGCGAGCCGTAGAGTTTCTCTAGACCTAAGTGTTCGGGATGGTGCATAGATATCGACTCGATGCAACAATGGCGATGAGTCGATAGAGCCATTTAGCAATCCAGCGATGAAAGAACACTGTGCATTGCGTCTTCTAACCGAAAGAGGTTCAAGGCCTAGAAGACGGCACCGCGCAGCATACGGAGGAAGATTATTGCGATCCTGCCAGGGAAGTAGGCGTAGGGCATATCTCGTGAGCTTACGTTGAATCGCCTCAATTCGAGCAATTGAAGAAGCGGTAGTTGGGTTCCAGACTACGCACGAATATTCCAGAACCGAACGAACGATACAGTTGTACACAGCTTTGATGCACATGGGGTTGCGGAATTCATTAGTTGTCCGGATAACCACGCCAAGTAATTGATTTCCTCTGGCTACAACGTCATCGATATGCTGTTTAAAGTTCAAACTAGAGTCAAGCAGAACGCCCAGGTCTTTGGCATGATTCTGTCGATTAACTGCAGTGCCGTCCATGAAGTAGGTCCCAGTCACTGGGCTCCTGCATCGACTAAAAGACACACAGTAGCATTTCTCGATGCAGATAGTCAGTCCATTACGCTTGCACCACGAACAGAAAATTTCTGCAGTCTTGCAGGAATGTACAATCACCTGTGTTGTTAATAGGCGCAAAAATTTTTGCGTCGTCGGCAAACAGATTGATACTGTCGGGAGGTAAAGCGAGGGTAACATCGTTGATAAACAATATGAAGAGAAGCGGGCCAATGTTGCTTCCTTGTGGCACACCCGAGCTGCTGACTATTTCTTTGGACATGTGCTTATCAATTTTCACGATGTATGTGCGATTAATTAGGTACGACTTAAGCCACTGTACGAGCGGGCTGGGAACTCCTAGCTTATCGAGTTTAGCGAGAAGAATTGCGTGCGGAAGAGAGTCGAATGCTGCTTTTAGATCTGTATAAATTGCATCGACTTGAGCTCCGGCATCAATTTGACTAGTGCAATAGGTTACAAATTCAACCAGGTTCGTGGTAGTCGACTTTTTTGGCACGAATCCATGTTGATACGGACTTAGATAGCTGCGGCATGCATGTAGCAGATTTTTGTATATCACTAGTTCGAACACCTTGGCAATGGCACACAAGGATGTAATACCCCGGTAGTTGATGGCATCTGTCATGTCGCCCTTTTTGTAAATAGGAACCATCCAAGATTTTCTCCATGCTTTGGGAAAGTAGCCATTGGCTAGCGATGCATTGAACAATTTTGCAAGGATAGGTGCTACTGTCGTTTGACAGCGTTTCAGCACGGTAGAAGGAATTCCGTCGGGTCCAGGAGCGAAGGAAGGCTTTAGTTGCGCTAGGGCAGATAAAACGATCTCACTGTCGATGAAAGGAGTGCTCATGTTAATTGCTCCAGCCGGAGTGTTGACGAGAGCAGCATCAATGATATCGGTATCATTCATGGCCGGTGAAAAGCAATCTGCGAAGCGATCCGCGAAGAGATTGCACATTTCATTAGTGTTGGCACTTGTTGCTCCTTTGTACGTAATGGATTTCGGTGTATGCGTGGATTTTGTTTTGCTGTTGTAGAAGCGCCAAAACGAGTCAGGCCACCTGCAGAGGTTACGTTGAATTTTACTCAAATATCTGCGATATCGAAACCTGTTATAGCTGCAGTATAAAGAGTGCGTGTCAAAGTAGATCGAGCGGGATCTTTGGCAGCGGCGCGTTTGGTACTGACGATAAGCAGCTCTTTTTACACGTTTGAGTCGTTTGAGTGTGCGGTCCGCCCAGGGGGGGTTAGGTTTAGGACGCTGAACTGGGACGCATACAACAAAGGCTTGCAGCATGAAGGACGAGAATGAACATACTGCTTCGTCAAGTGAAATAAAATTGGAACAATGAAAGCTATTGTTAAACATTGATATCATGTCGTTCAGTTTCACATAGTCAGCTTTAGCAAAGTTATAACGATAAAATGCGGTTGTCGTCGAGTTTTGTCGAGTCGTTGAATTGCGTCGGGTCGACGAGTTAATACGTATATTGAAGTCTAACGCCGGATTGTAGGAGTCAAGAGGTACAAGCGGAACAACACTTGGATATATACAAACAGCTTAGATAAAGTGGTCATCTTATAAGTAAGAGGAGAGTATTAGTATGGAACTGTTATCATATTAAATCAGTGAAATAATACCTTAACGTATTCCTTCAATTCATTTATTATGTGTGTACAAACATCACGCACAATAAGGGATACGGAACTGCTAGAAACCTAAAACAAATGGTAATATTATTATCATTTTATATCGTTCAAATATTGCATAAAACTTACCCTAAACAAAAAAGCAAGAGATTCATATGAGTCTCCCGAAGCTAAAAAGCGAAGCCCGATGCATAATCGTTGCTTCGGGCAGATCGAAGGTCGCATCGTTGTATCTTGTCGCTCAATTTTTGGACCAATCCGATTTAAAAGATAGTAAAATTCTTCGCGATTCACACGTAGAAAACTTTCTAGCCGGTTGTTTGGTCCTTCGCCATCTATCGCCCTAAACAGCCGGGTCCAAACGCTTTCCCTCTCCAGAAATAGATCGGTCATCCAGCAGCGCCGTGCATTTTCCTCTTGCTGCAGTTCTTCGTCTTCCTCTTCTATGAGTATCAACATGAGAGTAGCCACTTCAGCCGCTAAAGTTGGAAGAAGTTGATTTATTTCCATTTTTCCACTGTAAAAAAAAGAAACTTTGTGTATCACGGCAAAAACACAACCGGAGTGATCTCCGCATAATATAAACACAACCAACTATGTTTGACAACCACAATATGACAGCTGAACATACACGGATTGAAAAGCTCCCAAACGATAGCTACATCGTGTAGCTACATTTGACAAATAGAACAAAAGAAAATGTGTAGCTCAAGGTGGAATGTATAATGAGGTGTAGTTATAGCGCTTTTGGCGATCCCCCCCCTGGGCTCCGATTTTGACAGATGGTTTTCCGCTTGTATATGTATTGATGGATTGTTTACTTTTTGCATGGTCAATATTTGGTGGAGATCAATTTGGGTGAATATTTTAGTTTATTAGAACACAGTCCGTGATTTAAAATGGAAATTTTCCTTCGAGAACTTGAAGCGTTCGCCAAAAGCGGAAAACTAACTGTCAGTTTTCTTCGTCGATTCTTCTTCCACCTAGCTGTCAAAACGGGCTTATAACTTGACCTGATATCTTTACGGTCCTTGGTGTAGCTGTCATTTGTAGTCGCATACATGAATGCAGCGTGTAGGGCCAGCTTTAGGCGGCGCTCTAGCAGCAATCGAACACGACATCCGACACGAACAAACCCATATAATCATATGGAGGTGCACTGTCAGACACAAACAAACAAACAAGAAAAACGTCGAGTCGAACATGTCAGTTGATTCTGTCTGTGATGTTCGATACCCACCTGTGCTGTACCTTGGCTGTCAAACGCTTCACAGCTACAGTAGATAGAATTCAATTCGGGACATTTTTAAGTTTGTTTACGTAGTTTGTCTCTTTTTCTTCTTAAAATTGCGTGCAAAATATTTAAAATAGCTATCAATAATTATTGTTAAACTTTTCAATCAATAATAACATCAAATATAAAGGATTGAAACGTATTAAACTATTGTGTGTACATAATCCATGTGTATGCACTGTATGTGTTTTGGCATGGACGTTTGTTTACATTTTTCAATATTAAATTTGAATGATTTCTATGTTATTATAGATGTGAATAACTAGTAAATTATGAGTTGAATCGTCCCCCTGTAGGTGGATATTCATTTAAACTATGAAAATGCTTCATTTTCGAGACGAAAAGAAAGGCGTATTGCAGTGCATCATGACAGGTCTATAAGACATCGAACAGCTGACAGAGCACCTATCGAACAGAGTCGTGTTTGTTTGTCTCGTTCGATTGGTTCCAGAGCGCCGCCTTAGGCTGCGCTCTGGCACCACTCGAACACGACAACCGACTCGAACAAACCCATATAATCATATGGAGGTGCACCAAGGTGGATTTAAAAATATCAGGTGGTGGACTAAAGTGCATTTTGACAATTCGTCACTTGACGTAAGGTCCCCAGGATTCAAACTTTGTTTACATTAATTAAATTTGTTCATATAATTTATCTACCCCATTTTTTCGAATAAACATTCTTTAAAAATATATTTTGAACTTTGGGAGTTCTTATTTCTCAGGTCTCGTAGTACAGTCGTCAACTCGTACGACTTAACAACATGCCCGTCATGAGTTCAAGCCCCAAATAGACCGCGCCGCCATACGTAGGACTACTATGTGGGGAATCAATTAGTCGCTGAAAGCCAAGCCCACAAGTGGGTAGAGGCAGGCCTTGACCGACATCGGTTGTTGAGCCAAAGAAGAAGAAGAGTTCTTATTTAACATTGAAACATACATTAAAGTGTGTTATTTTGTGTTATTCTGTGAATTTATTCTAGAATTCTTTGTGTTTTCGACATTTTTGATGATAAAAATTAAGAAATCATTATTTTTTTTCAATTTTTACCTTAATTCCTCATTATCTACGAGCCGCATGGACAATTTACTTGAGATTAGAACTCATGCTAGCATGATTTTAAATTTCGTGCATAAACAAATCATCACATCTTTTGTTAATATATTACGTTTTTTCGATAAAGTCAATAGACACACTAAAATGCACATAATAACAAAGAAATCTGTTATATTTGCTAAGCTTTGTGTGCGGAAACCAATGGTCAACGGTTCTAAAATGACGTAAAGTCCCTTAACTATGGCGACCCCCCAAAGGCCCTAATCCACCACCTGATATTTTTAATCCACCTTGGAGGTGCACTGTCAGCCACAAACAAACAAACAAGACAAACATGTCAAATCCCATACATTTTTCATGTTCGATGTCGTGTTCGATTGGTGCTTGAGCGCCGGGTAAGCGGTGGCCACATGAAGCAACGATATAGCACACAAACAAAAAGAGAAAATAAACAATCAAAATTCACATGAAAGAGATCAAACAAAGGGAATACGGAGCAAAACAGCCTATTTATGAAAAAATAAATTATTTTTTTCTGTCTGTGAATTCTCCCCACTGTCAAACAGTGTGGCCAGATTATTTTGGCGGTTTTGGTAGGCGCATCAAAATTTCATCGGTAGTTTTCGGTAGATTAAAACTCGAAACTTAACTGAGTTAAAAGAAGTGAAAGCGAAAGAAGTGTTCAACGGGGGGTGGGGGGTTTGGTTGCGCTAATGCGCAAAATGAAAGTTCCATCTCACGAGAATATGCATCCTTTATCTAGGAGATGGATTAGATTTGGTCAGCGGTCACACAAATGAAGTTCTTTTTGAAGTGTCGCTCTGAAAATTTTACTAGGAATTCTAAGCCAAAGAAGGACTAGATGCTAATTTTTTCCCCAGTTCTTTTTCTCGGGGCTCCACGCGACCGCTTAGGGCCGCAGCAGTTTGATTAATTTGATTGTTTTGATTGTTTGGCTGAGTGTTATAGTTCAATGATTAAAAAAATGAGATTTTTTCCTTCAAACTCTACACTTTCCCTAGACATTGGTATTTCTGGTCACTTTGCCCACATACAAAAGCTTGCGGCAAAATCGCATGCGGCGAAGTTCTGACCGTTCCTCAAACCGATCATGCGCGTTAGGCGGCGCACTAGCAGCAATCGAACACGACATCCGACACGAACAAACCCATATAATCATATGGAGGTGCACTGTCAGACACAAACAAACAAACAAGAAAAACGTCGAGTCGAACATGTCAGTTGATTCTGTCTGTGATGTTCGATACCCACCTGTGCTGTACCTTGGCTGTCAAACGCTTCACAGCTACAGTAGATAGAATTCAATTCGGGACATTTTTAAGTTTGTTTACGTAGTTTGTCTCTTTTTCTTCTTAAAATTGCGTGCAAAATATTTAAAATAGCTATCAATAATTATTGTTAAACTTTTCAATCAATTATAACATCAAATATAAAGGATTGAAACGTATTAAACTATTGTGTGTACATAATCCATGTGTATGCACTGTATGTGTTTTGGCATGGACGTTTGTTTACATTTTTAAATATTAAATTTGAATGATTTCTATGTTATTATAGATGTGAATAACTAGTAAATTATGAGTTGAATCTTCCCCCTGTAGGTGGATATTCATTTAAACTATGAAAATGCTTCATTTTCGAGACGAAAAGAAAGGCGTATTGCAGTGCATCATGACAGGTCTATAAGACATCGAACAGCTGACAGAGCACCTATCGAACAGAGTCGTGTTTGTTTGTCTCGTTCGATTGGTTCCAGAGCGCCGCCTTAGGCTGCGCTCTGGCACCACTCGAACACGACAACCGACTCGAACAAACCCATATAATCATATGGAGGTGCACCAAGGTGGATTTAAAAATATCAGGTGGTGGACTCTAGTGCATTTTGACAATTCGTCACTTGACGTAAGGTCCCCAGGATTCAAACTTTGTTTACATTAATTAAATTTGTTCATATAATTTATCTACCCCATTTTTTCGAATAAACATTCTTTAAAAATATATTTTGAACTTTGGGAGTTCTTATTTCTCAGGTCTCGTAGTACAGTCGTCAACTCGTACGACTTAACAACATGCCCGTCATGAGTTCAAGCCCCATTCGTCACTTGTCACTCAAAGCGGCTGGTTGTGCTCTCTCACTCTCCTATTTCCAAGTTGATTTTTACCGCGATTTTCTTGTTGATTAAGGCTTGAATTGTTTTAGTTCGGTTCATTTGCACTCGCGTATCACAAAATTTGTGAGGCACCTGTGAATTGTACGGTTCAACATATAAACATTGCAATCCGCCTGCGGTTGTTGTGACCACTCACTGTTCAGTCGAACTTTGCGCTATTTTGCGATGGCGTCTGTGATCTGTAAGAAATGTGAAGGTGCTATTAGCAACGATCCAATTCCGTGCTTCGGTATTTGTGAACACTATTACCACGATAAGTGCATTGGACTTTCAACCCCGCTCCTGCGTGATTTTAAAAAGTCACAAAATTTATTCTGGGCTTGCGCGGATTGTGCTCAGCGTTTGCGGGCCGTTGACACTTTACGCTTCTCGCACGGCCTTTCTCGTGACGCTGCCTACCTGTTGGAATCGTTGCAGTCCGATTTCCGCGATTCCTCACGTTCTGTGCAGGCGGCATCAGCTGGCTTGCGACTTGAACTTTCCTCTTCACTGGATTGTTTTAGAAACGAGATAGCTTTGATGAAACAGGAATCAGCATCGTCAATTCGTTCCGTGAAAGATTTCATCGACTCACTTACTGCTTCTCACTCAATGGAACGCAACTACTCACAGGCTCCACTACTCACAACGCTTGATGAAGTTAAGCATGGCATCAAGGAGCTTGATCTCATGCACCGTGAGCTTCTCACTTCCTTCAACTCACTAATGAACAAGCTCAACTCTCATCTTGCCACGCATACCACTACATCGAGTGCTCACCATTCTGCGATTCCTGCTACGCACTCAACGACCACGATTCCAGTTGCGGCCTCTAAGCTCACCCATCAAGCTGTTGGTGAGAATCCTTCTAAACGTCGATTGTTGGATCGCTCTCCCGACCCATCGCCTACCAATACCGTTACACGCGCTATGCTTTCATCGGGTACAGGGTTGTCCTGCAATAATATTACGACCGTTCCTGAACGCCCACCCCGTACTTGGGTCTTTATCTCCCGTATTGCTCCTGATACTCCGATTGAAGCGATCCGTGAAATGGCCTGTTCTAACATAGGGACAGACGACATCTTGGTATATAGCCTTGTACGGCGCGACCGGGATCTTTCTACGCTCTCCTACGTATCTTTTAAAATTGGTGTACCGGATTCGCACCGGGCTATTGCTTTGGCTGCTTCAACCTGGCCTCGCGGGATCTCTTTTAAGGAGTTCATCGACCTTAATCCCCGCTCCGTCAATGTTTGGCGACCCACTACTGCAGCATCCCTTGCACCTTCTGCGCCTATTACTCGTGAATCGGATCATCCTTCATCGCCATCTTCTATCAACCACACGACACAACTGCGAAACGCTGATTTCACTATTTCGCCAGATCATGGCCCTATGAGCTTGCCTTATACGCAGTACTTTCAGCAAGCGTAAACCGGCTGATCCGGCTGAAGATTCTCATGAACTACCGACTTTACCCGAATTGATGGAAGCTAACCCTGCATCTAATACACACAATCCGTCCGACTCTCTTTCGCAGTTAATAACTTGCAGCGAGAGCACTCCCGGCGCATCTCGCTCTCTCATCCCTTCGATCGATCTACTAAACATCTACTATCAAAACGTATGAGGATTGCGCACAAAACTAGACGAGTTACGCCTCTCTGTCTATCTGAACTTGATATGGATGTGTTGGTGTTAACTGAAACATGGCTCGATGGCTCAATTTCGTCCTCTCTTATCTCGGAGGATGCGTATGTCATCTATCGCTGCGACCGAAATTCTCTCAGCAGTAACCGTTGCCGTGGTGGTGGTGTACTCATTGCCTGCTCTTCCGTGCTGAACACGTCAACTTTATCACTGCCGTTCGACACGCTGGAGTCTGTTTGGACAATTGTTAAGCTTCAAAACCTTGCAATCTATATCGGCGCCGTTTACATTCCACCCGATCTGCGTTCTTCCGAAGAAGTCCTTGACGATTTGCATGAGAGTGTTAGTTTCGTTGCTGGCAAACTTAAATCAAATGATCTTATGATGTTACTTGGTGATTTTAATTCACCATCACTCTCCTGGCAACCGTTTGCATCGTGGGTTAATCACTTCATTCCTACTGGTGTATCTCGTGAAAATGTTTCTCTGCTTGATGGAATGTCGGTAAACGGTTTGCTGCAATTATCTGGCATAAAAAATATACGCGAAAGTCAATTGGACAGAAGGTCAATGCTGCCAATGCTATGCTTTCTTGGAGCGCTGCTCCCCCGTCATAGCTTCACCTGTTCCACTCGTCGCGCTAGACAATCATCATCCTGCTCATGAGACAAGTGTGCTCCTTACGCACTCTCGCCCTGCATCCTCTCAACGAATACCTACGGCTCGTATGTTCAATTTTAGGAAACTGGACTACCAAAAGCTTCATCATATTTTAGCCGGTACCGATTGGTCCTTTACTGATGCTGACTGTGACATAAATCAAGCTGTAGCAGCGTTTACTAATGTAATCACTTCCGCCTTCCCTTCCTGCTGTCCTCTCCTATCCTGTCTACCGATCCCGTCTTCGCTCCTTTTCCGTACCATAAACTCCTTCCTACTCCTTCGTGAATAATTGTATACTATAGTCAGTAAGCACTATTGCTGTAACCCAACGTGGCCGAGCAATTAATAAAATAAAAATAAATAAATAAATAAATAAATAGACCGCGCCGCCATACGTAGGACTGACTATCCTGCTATGTGGGGAATCAATTAGTCGCTGAAAGCCAAGCCCACAAGTGGGTAGAGGCAGGCCTTGACCGACATCGGTTGTTGAGCCAAAGAAGAAGAAGAGTTCTTATTTAACATTGAAACATACATTAAAGTGTGTTATTTTGTGTTATTCTGTGAATTTATTCTAGAATTCTTTGTGTTTTCGACATTTTTGATGATAAAAATTAAGAAATCATTATTTTTTTTTCAATTTTTACCTTAATTCCTCATTATCTACGAGCCGCATGGACAATTTACTTGAGATTAGAACTCATGCTAGCATGATTTTAAATTTCGTGCATAAACAAATCATCAAATCTTTTGTTAATATATTACGTTTTTTCGATAAAATCAATAGACACACTAAAATGCACATAATAACAAAGAAATCTGTTATATTTGCTAAGCTTTGTGTGCGGAAACCAATGGTCAACGGTTCTAAAATGACGTAAAGTCCCTCAACTATGGCGACCCCCCAAAGGCCCTAATCCACCACCTGATATTTTTAATCCACCTTGGAGGTGCACTGTCAGCCACAAACAAACAAACAAGACAAACATGTCAAATCTCATACATTTTTCATGTTCGATGTCGTGTTCGATTGGTGCTTGAGCGCCGGGTAAGCGGTGGCCACATGAAGCAACGATATAGCACACAAACAAAAAGAGAAAATAAACAATCAAAATTCACATGCAAGAGATCAAACAAAGGGAATACGGAGCAAAACAGCCTATTTATGAAAAAATAAATTATTTTTTTCTGTCTGTGAATTCTCCCCACTGTCAAACAGTGTGGCCAGATTATTTTGGCGGTTTGGTAGGCGCATCAAAATTTCATCGGTAGTTTTCGGTAGATTAAAACTCGAAACTTAACTGAGTTAAAAGAAGTGAAAGCGAAAGAAGTGTTCAACGGGGGTGGGGGGTTTGGTTGCGCTAATGCGCAAAATGAAAGTTCCATCTCACGAGAATATGCATCCTTTATCTAGGAGATGGATTAGATTTGGTCAGCGGTCACACAAATGAAGTTCTTTTGAAGTGTCGCTCTGAAAATTTTACTAGGAATTCTAAGCCAAAGAAGGACTAGATGCTAATTTTGTTTCCCCAGTTCTTTTTCTCGGGGCTCCACGCGACCGCTTAGGGCCGCAGCAGTTTGATTAATTTGATTGTGTTGATTGTTTGGCTGAGTGTTATAGTTCAATGATTAAAAAAATGAGATTTTTTCCTTCAAACTCTACACTTTCCCTAGACATTGGTATTTCTGGTCACTTTGCCCACATACAAAAGCTTGCGGCAAAATCGCATGCGGCGAAGTTCTGACCGTTCCCTCAAACCGATCATGCGCGTTAGGCGGCGCTCTAGCAGCAATCGAACACGACATCCGACACGAACAAACCCATATAGTCATATGGAGGTGCACTGTCAGACACAAACAAACAAACAAGAAAAACGTCGAGTCGAACATGTCAGTTGATTCTGTCTGTGATGTTCGATACCCACCTGTGCTGTGAGTACCTTGGCTGTCAAACGCTTCACAGCTACAGTAGATAGAATTCAATTTGGGACATTTTTAAGTTTGTTTACGTAGTTTGTCTCTTTTTCTTCTTAAAATTGCGTGCAAAATATTTAAAATAGCTATCAATAATTATTGTTAAACTTTTCAATCAATTATAACATCAAATATAAAGGATTGAAACGTATTAAACTATTGTGTGTACATAATCCATGTGTATGCACTGTATGTGTTTTGGCATGGACGTTTGTTTACATTTTTAAATATTAAATTTGAATGATTTCTATGTTATTATAGATGTGAATAACTAGTAAATTATGAGTTGAATCTTCCCCCTGTAGGTGGATATTCATTTAAACTATGAAAATGCTTCATTTTCGAGACGAAAAGAAAGGCGTATTGCAGTGCATCATGACAGGTCTATAAGACATCGAACAGCTGACAGAGCACCTATCGAACAGAGTCGTGTTTGTTTGTCTCGAACAAACCCATATAATCATATGGAGGTGCACCAAGGTGGATTTAAAAATATCAGGTGGTGGACTAAAGTGCATTTTGACAATTCGTCACTTGACGTAAGGTCCTCAGGATTCAAACTTTGTTTACATTAATTAAATTTGTTCATATAATTTATCTACCCAATTTTGTCGAATTAACATTCTTTAAAAATATATTTTGAACTTTGGGAGTTCTTATTTCTCAGGTCTCGTAGTACAGTCGTCAACTCGTACTCGTAACATGCCCGTCATGAGTTCAAGCCCCAAATAGACCGCGCCGCCATACGTAGGACTGACTATCCTGCTATGTGGGGAATCAATTAGTCGCGCGCGACGTTGTCACTGTATGTCTATTTGGACGGTAAGGCGGCCACCGTCGTAAAACCGTCGCAAAACGTCAAAACCGACGTCACAAGTACTTAAAAACGACGTCGCCAGCGAGGGAAAATCGCAACGATTTGGAGGCGCTTGGGACGGTCTTTTTTGACGTTTTGCCACGGTTTTTGACCTTTCGAGCGAGCTTTTGCCCTGCGGGCCAGAGTGGCCAGACTATGTTTTCAGATTTCCGCAGGAGCACTGTTGAGACTGCACTGACGCGACAATTTAAATTTGATCAATTATTTTAACGATAATTTTTTTAAAACTTTAACCACTGGCAGCGAGATTCAATTTCAAATTTAAATGATTTTCTTTGACGAGCAATTCTCGGAATCCACACAACTGACATTTTCTACTTATTATGAACATTAAATTTTAACGGATAAAATTTTGAATACCCAACGCATGTTACATTTTTCAAGTGCCAGGTTTCAAACGTGCATCAGCGCGATGAGTAACAAATGAGCATAGCATAGCAAAAGACTGAAAAATCAAATTTCTGTGATTTCGGTAGGATAAATGGAAAATCGGTAGTTTTAGGGCGGTCATCTGTGAATCGGTAGGCATATAAAAAATCGGTAGGAATACAGATATATCGAATCAGATATTCTGGTCACTCTGCTGTCAAAAGCAAATTGGAATGTCTAGCTTTGGCCGTGGGTCCTTCACCAAGGTGGATTAAAAATATCAGGTGGTGGATTAGGGCCTTTGGGGGGTCGCCATAGTTGAGGGACTTTACGTCATTTTAGAACCGTTGACCATTGGTTTCCGCACACAAAGCTTAGCAAATATAACAGATTTCTTTGTTATTATGTGCATTTTAGTGTGTCTATTGATTTTATCGAAAAAACGTAATATATTAACAAAAGATTTGATGATTTGTTTATGCACGAAATTTAAAATCATGCTAGCATGAGTTCTAATCTCAAGTAAATTGTCCATGCGGCTCGTAGATAATGAGGAATTAAGGTAAAAATTGAAAAAAAATAATGATTTCTTAATTTTTATCATCAAAAATGTCGAAAACACAAAGAATTCTAGAATAAATTCACAGAATAACACAAAATAACACACTTTAATGTATGTTTCAATGTTAAATAAGAACTCTTCTTCTTCTTTGGCTCAACAACCGATGTCGGTCAAGGCCTGCCTCTACCCACTTGTGGGCTTGGCTTTCAGCGACTAATTGATTCCCCACATAGCAGGATAGTCAGTCCTACGTATGGCGGCGCGGTCTATTTGGGGCTTGAACTCATGACGGGCATGTTGTTAAGTCGTACGAGTTGACGACTGTACTACGAGACCTGAGAAATAAGAACTCCCAAAGTTCAAAATAAATTTTTAAAGAATGTTTATTCGAAAAAATGGGGTAGATAAATTATATGAACAAATTTAATTAATGTCAACAAAGTTTGAATCCTGGGGACCTTACGTCAAGTGACCAATTGTCAAAATGCACTAGAGTCCACCACCTGATATTTTTAAATCCACCTTGGTGCACCTCCATATGATTATATGGGTTTGTTCGAGTCGGTTGTCGTGTTCGAGTGGTGCCAGAGCGCAGCCTAAGGCGGCGCTCTGGGATCAATCGAACGAGACAAACAAACACGACTCTGTTCGATAGGTGCTCTGTCAGCTGTTCGATGTCTTATAGACCTGTCATGATGCACTGCAATACGCCTTTCTTTTCGTCTCAAAAATGAAGCATTTTCATAGTCTAAATGAATATCCACCTACAGGGGGACGATTCAACTCATAATTTACTAGTTATTCACATCTATAATAACATAGAAATCATTCAAATTTAATATTGAAAAATGTAAACAAACGTCCATGCCAAAACACATACAGTGCATAAACATGGATTATGTACACACAATAGTTTAATACGTTTCAATCCTTTATATTTGATGTTATAATTGATTGAAAAGTTTAACAATAATTATTGATAGCTATTTTAAATATTTTGCACGCAATTTTAAGAAGAAAAAGAGACAAACTACGTAAACAAACTTAAAAATGTCCCAAATTGAATTCTATCTACTGTAGCTGTGAAGCGTTTGACAGCCAAGGTACTCACAGCACAGGTGGGTATCGAACATCACAGACAGAATCAACTGACATGTTCGACTCGACGTTTTTCTTGTTTGTTTGTTTGTGTCTGACAGTGCACCTCCATATGATTATATGGGTTTGTTCGTGTCGGATGTCGTGTTCGATTGCTGCTAGAGCGCCGCCTAACGCGCATGATCGGTTTGAGGGAACGGTCAGAACTTCGCCGCATGCGATTTTGCCGCAAGCTTTTGTATGTGGGCAAAGTGACCAGAAATACCAATGTCTAGGGAAAGTGTAGAGTTTGAAGGAAAAATCTCATTTTGTTTTAATCATTGACCTATAACACACAGCCAAACAATCAAAACAATCAAATTAATCAAACTGCTGCGGCCCTAAGCGGTCGCGTGGAGCCCTGAGAAAAAGAACTGGGGAAAAAAATTAGCATCTAGTCCTTCTTTGGCTTAGAATTCCTAGTAAAATTTTCAGAGCGACACTTCAAAAAGAACTTCATTTGTGTGACCGCTGAACCAAATCTAATCCATCTCCTAGATAAAGGATGCATATTCTCGTGAGATGGAACCCCCCCCACCCCCCGTTGAACACTTCTTTCGCTTTCACTTCTTTTAACTCAGTTAAGTTTCGAGTTTTAATCTACCGAAAACTACCGATGAAATTTTGATGCGCCTACCAAAACCGCCAAAATAATCTGGCCACACTGTTTGACAGTGGGGAGAATTCACAGACAGAAAAAAATAATTTATTTTTTCATAAATAGGCTGTTTTGCTCCGTATTCCCGTTGTTTGATCTCTTTCATGTGAATTTTGATTGTTTATTTTCTCTTTTTGTTTGTGTGCTATATCGTTGCTTCATGTGGCCACCGCTTACCCGGCGCTCAAGCACCAATCGAACACGACATCGAACATGAAAAATGTATGGGATTTGACATGTTTGTCTTGTTTGTTTGTTTGTGGCTGACAGTGCACCTCCAAGGTGGATTAAAAATATCAGGTGGTGGATTAGGGCCTTTGGGGGGTCGCCATAGTTGAGGGACTTTACGTCATTTTAGAACCGTTGACCATTGGTTTCCGCACACAAAGCTTAGCAAATATAACAGATTTCTTTGTTATGATGTGCATTTTAGTGTGTCTATTGATTTTATCGAAAAAACGTAATATATTAACAAAAGATTTGATGATTTGTTTATGCACGAAATTTAAAATCATGCTAGCATGAGTTCTAATCTCAAGTAAATTGTCCATGCGGCTCGTAGATAATGAGGAATTAAGGTAAAAATTGAAAAAAAAAAAATAATGATTTCTTAATTTTTATCATCAAAAATGTCGAAAACACAAAGAATTCTAGAATAAATTCACAGAATAACACAAAATAACACACTTTAATGTATGTTTCAATGTTAAATAAGAACTCTTCTTCTTCTTTGGCTCAACAACCAATGTCGGTCAAGGCCTGCCTCTACCCACTTGTGGGCTTGGCTTTCAGCGACTAATTGATTCCCCACATAGCAGGATAGTCAGTCCTACGTATGGCGGCGCGGTCTATTTGGGGCTTGAACTCATGACAGGCATGTTGTTAAGTCGTACGAGTTGACGACTGTACTCGAGACCTGAGAAATAAGAACTCCCAAAGTTCAAAATATATTTTTAAAGAATGTTTATTCGAAAAAATGGGGTAGATAAATTATATGAACAAATTTAATTAATGTAAACAAAGTTTGAATCCTGGGGACCTTACGTCAAGTGACGAATTGTCAAAATGCACTAGAGTCCACCACCTGATATTTTTAAATCCACCTTGGTGCACCTCCATATGATTATATGGGTTTGTTCGAGTCGGTGTCGTGTTCGAGTGGTGCCAGAGCGCAGCCTAAGGCGGCGCTCTGGAACCGATCGAACGAGACAAACAAACACGACTCTGTTCGATAGGTGCTCTGTCAGCTGTTCGATGTCTTATAGACCTGTCATGATGCACTGCAATACGCCTTTCTTTTCGCCTCGAAAATGAAGCATTTTCATAGTTTAAATGAATATCCACCTACAGGGGGAAGATTCAACTCATAATTCACTAGTTATTCACATCTATAATAACATAGAAATCATTCAAATTTAATATTGAAAAATGTAAACAAACGTCCATGCCAAAACACATACAGTGCATACACATGGATTATGTACACACAATAGTTTAATACGTTTCAATCGGTAAAAGATTTTTTAAGGCCCCCCCTATGGCAATCGAAGCAGCCCTGACAAGAAAAACGAGATAGTGTGCGGTTGATCGGTCATGCAATCTGTCAAATATTCAAAAAATAAAGTTTGTTTACATTTTGAACCGAACGATAGCTCTCACGATGTACAACGGCGAATGATTAAAAAAAGGCTACATCAGTGATGAAAATGTTGTATGTAATGTGTAAAATAAACAGCCGAAAAATTATAAATGGTGGTAGAATCGACTTCGCACGCCTGAAAGCCGTTTAGGGTAAGTAAAGCATAGCTAATATTTGTAATATTAAATCAATTAAAGCGGTGTTTTCTATGCAGCTGTTGTGCAACCGTGTTGAGCCGGCGAACGTTCGAAAGCGGGAAGAAAGAATGCCGGCAATCCAACTAAACGATGTTCGATCATGGAAAACAAGGTAAGTTATAATGAACGTAATCCGCACGGTATCAAAAACTCCTCGCGTTTATTTTTTTTAACCACTGGTTTTTTTCTATAGTTAAAAAGCATACAAAGCCCGCTCGCCGTTGGACGCTTGGACAATTCCTTTTACAAGCATTCGGTGACCAGTTTGCGAAACGTCTTGCCGCACGCCTGGTACAGACCCTTCTTGTCCGCCCCGGCATCGATCGTGGACTGATCGTTCGGCAGCGTCAGCATCATCACCTTCATCTGCGGGTAGTTGTGGTACGGCGCAGTTCCGGTCGCTATCTCGATCGGGGTAACGCCGAACGACTAGAAGCCGTATCCGTGGTCCCGCTCCATCTCCTCCGGCGCCATCCAACACGACGCCAGCCGATAAACGTGTGGTACACCTTCTGCCGCGACATGTCTCCATCGGTGGCGGGCCACGCGCTCATCCGCTATATTTAAGGAGCCGTCGTCGCCGGGCAGTATGATGGCCACCTTGATGTCCACGTAATGGGCAATGCGAAATGTGCACTCAATTGGCAAGCGCACAGCAAGATCCTGCAAACGTTACCGACAGTCTTTGTCGCCGTGAAAATGCTTCTAATGCACGGGTGAGTTGCATTATAACTACAAGCATACGTTTTTTTTCCTTTCTTTAGTTTCAGCTAATGCCAGACGAACGATCGAATGACTGTTGCTTCGGAAGGGAGGTCGCATTACAGATACCGACTTGGACATGATCCAGTCGGTCGGTTGCAGTTGCTCCATGGTGCTTCGGATAAGGCAACAACGGAGAAGCGCTCCGGACGCTCCGGAGAAGCAGATCGAGATCGGCGAAGCGGTGTAGTGTTGTGATATAGTGATTGTGTGTACATTTAAGGTGTAAAGGGTGATTAATGCTAGTAACGTTGTGTAATGTTATGCAGAACAAAAAGCAGCATAAATGGCGATGAGCCAGCATTGTTTAAAGGTGCCGGATGTTATACGTTAGAGCCGTTCTTTGTGGTGTGATGTGTTAACATATTAAACCAGTATTAGGATTAGGATATAATTAGGATTTAAACCAGTGCCGTTGAATAAAATAGTGTACAACAGGTTAGAAAACATTCGGTGTGTTTTGTTTTGTTTTTTTAAAGCTCTTTTGATTACCTATTACGGAAGCAAATATGTTTCACTAATGTGCAAAAGGTAAGGAATTAGTGATCGCGTTGATGGGTAATTGCTCGTTTACTGTGTTTCTCCATTTGTATTTATTGTTTCTCGCCCGCTGTGTTTGCTTCCCCATTCCTCATAATGGTGCGTACGTTTCGTTAACAATGTGCATTAGATGGTGATGTTACATGATAAGTAAATGTTGAGCGTGTTGGCGGGTTTCAAAAAATATTTTACTTGTCCTGCTCCGTTGGTTGTCTGGTTGTCTGGCTGGCTGGCTGGCTGGCTGGTTGGATGGCAGAATGGCTCACTGGCTGGTTAGTGCAGACTATGATCGGATGCGCATTTCCCTACGCCGCAGTGCCGGGTGCATCATACGTCGGTGTTGGGTTGCTGTTACTGGGCCGAGCGGATGCGCGTGCACACGTGGGAATAAACGACACGCAACCGTGGTGATATCACAGAAACTATATATTTTGTTCTATTTCATCATAAAAAATTCTTGCCATTAATTTCTCTTTTTAGGTATTTTATATTGCATCGGTACTATTATCGTGTTCAAAGGCTTTTTCGAGAAATGCCAATACATAAATCGGTTAGTCCGTTTATATCGGTTTCTCAAACCCCTGCAAGCAATGGTCAACCATTTCAGTCTTAAACTTTTGACGAACGTAAGTATAAAAAAAACACCTTAATGGATTGATATGTTCAATTCCTACTCATGGCCTACTCATTTTCATGTGGTTGTAAAAATACTGCCTATACATTGTTTCATTTTGGTTTTCTCCCTCTCCATCTATCTCTTGATAGGAATGCCTGGTCGCTAGCTGCAGCTTTCCATCGATGTAGGCACACGATCTTCGAGATTTTACTTCACCTGATCTAGCCATCGAACTCGCTGTGCTTCCTTGCTTCTAGTACCGAACTGAGAGCCGCTCGAACACCTAGCTGCTGGGGCACGAGGCTGCCTTCTTCACAACATGCTCCAGCCATGGCAAACAGCCATGTCCGGTGCGCCATACGGCTTCAGTAAGCTCGTGGATGATCATTCGCATCCACACCCCATGCTCGAATTCACCGCCAAAGATGATCCGGAGGATGCGTTGGCCGTCGTGTTTCGCCACTGTCCTTTGCATGCTGTAAAGAAACATACCTATTCATCGTCGGCCAATGGTGCAGCACGAGCGCAACGTGATACATCGTGACATCATCCGGAAAACTTGCAGCTGGGGCACGGTGGTGATCTGAAGATAGCTGATTTTGGTTGGTCAGCTGCACACAAAAACTGTCGATCTATGGAATTTGGGCGTGCTGGCGTAAGGCCCCGTTTTTGGCGACCACGTATGAAGAATCGTACCGTAAAATTATGAAGCTGCAGTTTAAGATGCCGCCAGATGTAACGAAGCCGGCGGCCCATCTGATCTCGCGACTGTTCGTTAAGGATCTGGCCAGCCGTATGCCGCTGAAACATGTTGCGTCCATCCCTGGATTCTGCTGCACGTGCACAAAAAGTAAATAGGAATTGCTGCTACCATGTACCATATATCGTTATGTTCTCACTAAGTATGTTTATAAGATACCTGTACCTTTTAGTTTTTTAAACCCTATCTCTTATAAGAAGTAGTGGTATTTGAATTGAATATGAACAAGGCAAGTGTAATGATAAGTAATGATAATTGTTATTTGTGTGTTCACTCAAATGTTATTATACTTTCTTCATGTTCAACATCTGATATTATTTCAATTATTAACAATAAAATATGGCAACATATTTTTTAAGCTATAGATCGTCTTTGTATTGAATGAGTGCAATTGATGGGTTTTGCATTATGATGATCAAGACCGTGACCAGCCACTCGGGGTGCCTTTGGTGCCTCAGTTCTGTATGAAGGAGAGCGTAGAAGGGTATGACTATATTCTTTTCGGCGCTGCCATGTACCTTTCGGTGCAACGATAAGATAGAGTTAATGTTTTTTTGCACCACTGAAGCACACACCAACCAGTGATTGACTATCCGGTTAGGTGATACGAATAAGTCTTGTAAGCATTTATACATAACGTCAGCATGACCACGTTTGTCGGCTGTAGCGGAAATAAAGCATAACAATTATTTATTTGTTACGATATAAATAGGAAGAAAGTGCAACGCTGTGCGGTCCCGTGATACAGTCATCAATTCGTACGACCTAATAACATGCCTGTCATGGGTTCAAAACTCATACGGTCCGTCCCCCCGGCAAGGATCAACTATCCGGCTGCGTGGTTTCAAAAGCCTGTACAGGTCGACATGTTCGCGTCGTTAAGCCAAAAAGAAAGAAAGTGCTGCGTTGTCGTGATGGATACGGTAAAAGTGCTTCCGTCTTAACAGAAGGTGTTCTATCATCTACCAAAATTGTTGTGTGAGAAATGGAACTAGCTTGCAAAAGGTTTGGTCAGTCTGATTCATGAAAAAAATCAAAATAGTTAGGTGTTTTACTTTTTCCGTTTTGGACATAACTGTTGTCACTAATGGTATGCCTGTACCACTAATTGATTTATCAATTTAATTAAGCTATTGATTACCCACATCAGGATAGTCAGTCCTATGTATGAGGGGGGCGGTCCATACGGGACTTGAGCCCATAACGAGCATGTTGTTTGGAAAACTAGTTTAGTGCATAACAATCAACTTATTTTCCTTCATTGAAGAACAGAGAAGCTGTTGTGGTCCGATCGAACTTAGCCATTCTGTCCATCTGGGTGTGCCACTCAGCGATAGCAGTCGACGGCTTCCGTATGATGTGTGCGTGGAAGGATGTGCGTGAGTTACAGGTCGCTGGCCAGACGATTGAGAGATAGTGCAAAATAGAGGAGATCTAACCTACAGCGCACATGTAGTGAGTATTCAAATAGGACTAACGGGCCCGTGCTATTCATTTATAATTAGGGAATAAAGGATTTTATATGTTTGTGTCAATGCAAAGTAATCGTTTTCATCATTGTAGTAACGTCCATGCATCCGACATCAAAGAAGCCAAAGCAATCAGAAACCGATTGAAGATTTTAAAGCTCGCAGGCTACAGCGGGCATTAAGCACTGTTGTGGAAGGTCAGTGTTTTACGAACAAGAGCCCAACTGCATAGGAAAGGACTGTTCGAAGGGGAGTGGTTAGTACCAACATGTGATCGTCCTGATGATAGTTTTAAGAGTGTGTTCCTTTAATCAAATAATTATTGTTTAAAATACGGTCGAGTAAAATACGTATGTTTGTCAATGATAATAAAAGGTCAAGGCTAAGTATGTAGAAAAAATAAATAAATAAATAAAAATAAAACATAGTCCCCCGATCCTGTTAGTATACGATCGTCAACAATTGACGTCGCATTCCAGCTAGCACCACGAGGAGGTAGGATTCGGAGTTCCAAGATAGCGGTTGCATAATAATGCATCCGCTTCCTGGCATTAGCTAGCCAGCTGGAAAGAGCTCGATGAATTAAAATGTTTAAAAATACGAAGAACAATATGTTAATACTTACTCAAACTCCTGAACTGATTGGATGGCACGCAAGATGGTAATGAAATTGTTGGGCTGGGCTCGCTTAAGCTGGTACTCGCGTATATATTCTATTAATGCTCCCCGGTTTGTGCCTTTAGATCTTAAAGGGCTTGACCCAGCGCCATAAATTCTCGATGGTCTGTGTGTGTACTAATGGATCGCTTGGGTCGACAAAATTTTCGGAATGGTTTATCATCTCGTGCTCATACCCTTTTCCGTCTAATCCGATGTAGGCACGCCAACCATCCGTCACAATTGTCGTTCCGGGAGCCCTGCAAGTTGCCAGCGTCGCGTTTCTGAACCAGCTCCAGAAAAATCTCTTTTGTCTCCCGACAAATACCACCGACCAGCCAAACCTGGTTGTTGTCCGCGATCCGTCCTCTGTGGTACTTCCGTTTGGTAATGACGGACTCGTCGATCTCCACAGTGAGCCCTTCGCCTCCGATCTGTTGTCGGTGGGTTTCCACATATTCAGCGCTTATTTCACGGAGTATTTTGAACCATTTTAGAATGGCTGTCTTACCTACAATGAGATAAAAATAAAACAGAACAAAAATTAATCAAAACCGACTGATTGGCTTCCGCAACCATCCGCGTCGTATTTCGAGACCACTCGAAGGTTATCTCCATCAACTGGGATAGAGACAGCCTCGAATTTTTGAAAATACTATCCGTGCGGACAGTACATTCCCAGCCGGTGCAGCTCGATGTAGGCTTACAAATCCATTTGCAAGCATTGGAGCGCTTAGTTACCTTCAGCTTCATTTGTCTCTTGCACTTGCTGCATTGTTGCGTTGGCGGCAAGAGTTCCGCTTCCTGCAAAGACGAACCAACCCTTCCTCATCCGCGGTTAGCTTCTTCAGGTCACTGGAATTTTGACTGCTGCAAATATATCCATGGTTAATGGTTTGTCCTGAAAATAAAACTTTCAAAAGAGAGAATCTTTAATCTGTACACCACTTTGTTGATCAAAACATTCAACTACATACGGAGCAATATTTTCCGCGCGATTTTACTCATTCGTTAGTAATACATTTAAACACACTCAACCGATATCGACGATTGATTGTGTGGTTTGTGAAGTAGTGATGTCCTGCTCGACCCGCACCAACCGGATTGGAGACATCCGGAAGCAACTCGGAGTCGTTTGAAACGACCCGTAAGATTCAAGGAGGTTCAGTAGGTGCAACGATTCCGGAAATCCGGTAGGTGCAAGAAAGCAGTCTCGATTCCGACACGTTGGTGCATTTCGGGTCGGGTCAAGGTAGGTTCAATACTCGACCAGAAAGCGCTGCACCAACGGGTCGAAGTCGCTTATCACCTACTCATCATTCGGGTCGACCCGAACTCGTTACACCCGTGGGTCGGAATCGATTACAGCGCATAATAATGCAGCGCTGCGCATAAGGTGCAGCGCTTTCTGGTCGAGTATTGAACCTACCTTGACCCGACCCGAAATGCACCAACGTGTCGGAATCGAGACTGCTTTCTTGCACCTACCGGATTTCCGGAATCGTTGCACCTACTGAACCTCCTTGAATCTTACGGGTCGTTTCAAACGACTCCGAGTTGCTTCCGGATGTCTCCAATCCGGTTGGTGCGGGTCGAGCAGGACATCACTACTTCACAAACCACACAATCAATCGTCGATATCGGTTGAGTGTGTTTAAATGTATTGTACTAACGAATGAGTAAAATCGGTTATGTGTGGAAGTGTAGATCGCGCGGGAAAATATTGCTCCGTATGTAGTTGAATGTTTTGATCAACAAAGTGGTGTACAGATTAAAGATTCTCTCTTTTGAAAGTTTTATTTTCAGGACAAACCATTAACCATGGATATATTTGCAGCAGTCAAAAATTCCAGTGACCTGAAGAAGCTAACCGCGGATGAGGAAGGGTTGGTTCGTCTTTTGCAGGAAGCGGAACTCTTGCCGCCAACGCAACAATGCAGCAAGTGCAAGAGACAAATGAAGCTGAAGGTAACCAAGCGCTCCAATGCTTGCAAATGGATTTGTAAGCCTACATCGAGCTGCACCGGCTGGGAATGTACTGTCCGCACGGATAGTATTTTCAAAAATTCGAGGCTGTCTCTATCCCAGTTGATGGAGATAACCTTCGAGTGGTCTCGAAATACGACGCGGATGGTTGCGGAAGCTGAATGTGCAGCCGGTAATTTATTTTTAGTATTTTTCAATCAGTCGGTTTTGATTAATTTTTGTTCTGTTTTATTTTTATCTCATTGTAGGTAAGACAGCCATTCTAAAATGGTTCAAAATACTCCGTGAAATAAGCGCTGAATATGTGGAAACCCACCGACAACAGATCGGAGGCGAAGGGCTCACTGTGGAGATCGACGAGTCCGTCATTACCAAACGGAAGTACCACAGAGGACGGATCGCGGACAACAACCAGGTTTGGCTGGTCGGTGGTATTTGTCGGGAGACAAAAGAGATTTTTCTGGAGCTGGTTCAGAAACGCGACGCTGGCAACTTGCAGGGCATTATAATGAACAATGTGGCCCCCGGAACGACGATTGTGACGGATGGTTGGCGTGCCTACATCGGATTAGACGGAAAAGGGTATGAGCACGAGATGATAAACCATTCCGAAAATTTTGTCGACCCAAGCGATCCATTAGTACACACACAGACCATCGAGAATTTATGGCGCTGGGTCAAGCCCTTTTTAAGATCTAAAGGCACAAACCGGGGAGCATTAATAGAATATATACGCGAGTACCAGCTTAAGCGAGCCCAGCCCAACAATTTCATTACCATCTTGCGTGCCATCCAATCAGTTCAGGAGTTTGAGTAAGTATTAACATATTGTTCTTCGTATTTTTAAACATTTTAATTCATCGAGCTCTTTCCAGCTGGCTAGCTAATGCCAGGAAGCGGATGCATTATTATGCAACCGCTATCTTGGAACTCCGAATCCTACCTCCTCGTGGTGCTAGCTGGAATGCGACGTCAATTGTTGACGATCGTATACTAACAGGATCGGAGGACTATGTTTTATTTTTATTTATTTATTTTTTTTTTCTACATACTTAGCCTTGACCTTTTATTATCATTGACAAACATACGTATTTTACTCGACCGTATTTTAAGCAATAATTATTTGATTAAAGGAACACACTCTTAAAACTATCATCAGGACGATCACATGTTGGTACTAACCACTCCCCTTCGAACAGTCCTTTCCTATGCAGTTGGGCTCTTGTTCGTAAAACACTGACCTTCCACAACAGTGCTTAATGCCCGCTGTAGCCTGCGAGCTTTAAAATCTTCAATCGGTTTCTGATTGCTTTGGCTTCTTTGATGTCGGATGCATGGACGTTACTACAATGATGAAAACGATTACTTTGCATTGACACAAACATATAAAATCCTTTATTCCCTAATTATAAATAAATAGCACGGGCCCGTTAGTCCTATTTGAATACTCACTACATGTGCGCTGTAGGTTAGATCTCCCTCTATTTTGCACTATCTCTCTCTCAATCGTCTGGCCAGCGACCTGTAACTCACGCACATCCTTCCACGCACACATCATACGGAAGCCGTCGACTGCTATCGCTGAGTGGCACACCCAGATGGACAGAATGGCTAAGTTCGATCGGACCACAACAGCTTCTCTGTTCTTCAATGAAGGAAAATAAGTTGATTGCTATGCACTAAACTAGTTTTCCAAACAACATGCTCGTTATGGGCTCAAGTCCCGTATGGACCGCCCCCCTCATACATAGGACTGACTATCCTGATGTGGGTAATCAATAGCTTAATTAAATTGATAAATCAATTAGTGGTACAGGCATACCATTAGTGACAACAGTTATGTCCAAAACGGAAAAAGAGAAGTAAAAACACCTAACTATTTTGATTTTTTTTTTTTCATGAATCAGACTGACCAAACCTTTTTGCAAGCTAGTTCCATTTCTCACACAACAATTTTGGTAGATGATAGAACACCTTCTGTTAAGACGGAAGCACTTTTACCGTATCCATCACGACAACGCAGCACTTTCTTTCTTTTTGGCTTAACGACGCGAACATGTCGACCTGTACAGGCTTTTGAAACTGATTTGGTACCACGCAGCCGGATAGTTGATCCTTGCTACGGGGGGACGGACCGTATGAGTTTTGAACCCATGACAGGCATGTTATTAGGTCGTACGAATTGATGACTGTATCACGGGACCGCACAGCGTTGCACTTTCTTCCTATTTATATCGTAACAAATAAATAATTGTTATGCTTTATTTCCGCTACAGCCGACAAACGTGGTCATGCTGACGTTATGTATAAATGCTTACAAGACTTATTCGTATCACCTAATCGGATAGTCAATCACTGGTTGGTGTGTGCTTCAGTGGTGCAAAAAACATTAACTCTATCTTACCGTTGCACCGAAAGGTGCATGGCAGCGCCGAAAAGAATATAGCCATACCCTTCTACGCTCTCCTTCATACAGAACTGAGGCACCAAAGGCACCCCGAGTGGCTGGTCACGGTCTTGATCATCATAATGCAAAACCCATCAATTGCACTCATTCAATACAAAGACGATCTATAGCTTAAAAAATATGTTGCCATATTTTATTGTTAATAATTGAAATAATATCAGATGTTGAACATGAAGAAAGTATAATAACATTTGAGTGAACACACAAATAACAATTATCATTACTTATCATTACACTTGCCTTGTTCATATTCAATTCAAATACCACTACTTCTTATAAGAGATAGGGTTTAAAAAACTAAAAGGTACATGTTGGAATCTCGCGTTCCAACTACCTGTCATAAACGGGACGTTTTAAAACGAGCGACCAGTACACGAACAAGGCACGAAGCGTAACAGAAAAAAAGCGTTAAAAAGGGCCGCAAGATAGGAACAAGCCCTTTTCTAAACCAATCGCGGAAAAACGGACAAATTTTTTGGCGCGTAATAAGAAAATAAATCGTTATTGGCAAGAGATTTCATCCGCCTTGGTTTTAGTTCCCAACATTCCAAAAAATTTGGTTCGATAAATCCAAACACATTTTGGTTCGATAAATCCAAAATAAATTGGATTTGGAAATTCGTCATACGATTTCGTGTACGGCATTCCTCGTTCGTCGTGTAGTTTCGCGAGTCGGAAAAATAAATCACGCGCGGTGTGTGTCGAAGTGCCTGTGACCAAAAAGTGCAATGGAGCAGCAGCAATTGCGTGGTATGCCGGCTACCGCAGGGACTGTCCAAGGGACAGAACGTGTCAACGTGTACACTAGCCCCCGCGGAGCATCGTCCACCCCAGGAGCATTGCGCGAGACTCTCTCCCCGTCGGAAGGTTCCACTGTGGAATATGTGTACGAGTGGGCAGCAAGTAAGGCGGAAAAATTGCAGCAGTACCAGCCAACCTCGTTCGAAGATGACGCCCGGAGGCGCGTTCCTCAAGAAGGAAGTAAGACCCCTCAACAAGGAGCGTCGAGTAAGACAGGTGAGGCAAGTGGTAACGGTCCGGCAAATCCAGATCGCGACGAGGAAGAGACGCTGTCAGCGTCTGAAAGTGCACGATGGGAAAGTGAGGAGCGGCACAGACGGCGTATTGTGCTTGAACGCGAGCTGCTAAAGCTCGATATTGCGGAAGCGCAAACTGGCGAGACCGCCATCGCGCATCCCCCGAACACTTTTGGACGAAAAGAGAAAGAGTTTCAAGAGTGGGTCCGCGACATGGAGAATTCCATGCGCCAGCCCGTTCGCGACAAGGATGGCCATTCGCGGGGTCAACATCCTGTGGTTCAACACCCCGACGCGAGAATCACACGCACACTAAATCCTCACACGATACAATATGGCCACGGCATGTACACAACACAACAGGATGCAGGGTACGCGACACACATGCACCATGCAGGATACGCGACGCATCCGCGAGACGTTGCATCGTTTGGGTACGAGACACAACCGAACGTGACACAGTACGGGTACACTACACATCAAGCGTACGCGAACCGCCCGGAAAATTCACAGCACTTTGGGAATACGGAGCACTTGGGACACACAACACTGCACAACACACGGCCGCAGATACACGGCACTTTCTTGAGCCAGAGCCAGATCGCAGCACGCCAACCTGTACCTCGAGATTTGCCAACCTTCTCTGGGAATGTGGATGATTGGGCGGTATTTATCACCGCGTATGAACGCACTACCGCTGCTTGTGGCTATACGGATGACGAGAACGTGACCCGGCTGCAACACGCGTTAAACGGGCCCGCGTTGGAGGCGGTTGGGCACCTCTTATCTTTCCCGGACGGGTTGAACGAAGCGATCGAGACCCTCAAGTCTCGCTATGGAAGGCCCGACTTGATAGTTGAGTCCGTTATACGGAAAATAAGGTGTATGGCCGCTCCTAAGATAAACGATTTGCCCAGCTTGGTGGAGTTTGGGTTCGCTGTGAAACGTTTGCTCGGAGCAGTTAAGGTGTCGGGGCTGCGTGCCTATATGTACGACGTCACGTTGCTGAAGGAACTTGTGAAGAAGCTGCCACCGGTCATCTGTATCGATTGGGCGAGGACCACAAGAAGGATGCGTGAGGTAACGTTGATGGAGTTTGGACGGTGGATTGGTGAGCTGGCGAGCGATTTGTGTCGTGTCATTGATATGACGCCCGTCCTTGGGGGACACGATGCGGCACCTCGACATCCTGACCCGCTCCCAAAACGACAGCAGTTCCAACCACAACCGTTCCAGAATCGTCGAAATCCGCCTGAGCGGTTCCAGTCCTCTCGACCGACCCAGATGGAATCGAACGGCACGGGGCGAGCACATCCGGCCTACTGCAACGCGACGGTCCTGCAAGAGAAGAAAGTTAGTGACCCGACGCCAGAGATCGACATACCTGTGTCGATGCCAGCCTGCGTCGTCTGCGGTGAGAGTTGCGGATCGCTGTCACAGTGCGAGAAATTCCTGGGAACTACCGTAGCTGCAAGGAGAGCATTTGTGAACGAGCGAAGGATGTGCAGGAAATGCCTCGGTTACCACGCTGGCAAATGCCGTGCTCCACCGTGTGGAATAGATGGATGCGGCGTTCAACACCATGAGCTGCTGCACGCTGAAGACACTACTTCACTCCACTCCAGCAGCTACGAGCGACAACGAAGTGGGCTGACAGGTAACGTCCAGGGGTCTAGTGCTAATATTCTAACCCACACAGGAATGGCTGACGGGGCGATCCTTAAGTACGTGCCAGTGTCCCTACATGGACCCGCTGGGCGCGTAGATACATACGCATTCCTGGACGATGGGTCTACGTCCACGTTCATGGATCATGGGCTGCTGGCAGAACTAGGCGTATCCGGAACACCGCATCCGTTATGCCTTCAATGGACCGGAAACGTACAAAGAGAAGAGAAACATTCGATGAGGTTATCTGTTCGTATATCCGCCTACAACGAACCACACAAGATACACGAATTGTCGGAGGTACATACCGTCAACAATCTAGCGCTGCCTACACAATCCGTGGATGTGACCCGTCTAGCTGCAAAATATACTCACTTCAGGGGCCTTCCATTGGGCTCCTACGTAAACGCTATGCCTCGCGTTCTAATAGGAGTAAATAACTGCAGTCTGAGCAAATCATTGAAGTGCGTGGAAGGCAAATGCGACGAGCCCGTCGCGAGCAAGACCCGTTTGGGATGGGTCGTTTACGGTCCGTGTTCGAGCGTAATACCCGCTCTCGACCGTGGTTTATTCCACATTTGCGCCTGTGATGGTACACCGGATGATCAACTTTCCACTGTCGTGAAGGAGTTTTTCAACCTGGAGTCGATCGGCATTTGTAAACCCACCAACACCATGCAGTCGAAGGACAACGAGCGAGCTCTTGCTATACTGGAGCGAGAAACCAAGCTCAAGGGCGGCCGCTACGAAACTGGACTCTTATGGCGTTATGATGATCCCGACCTACCCTGTAACAAGGCTGCGGCGATGAAACGGTATGTATGCCTAAAACAAAAATTAAGTAAAGATCCCGTTCTAGCTGAAGCCGTGCAGGCCAAGATGGAGGAGTACTTAGCTAAAGGCTACATCAGAAAGCTCGCTGACACCGTTTCGATCGCGCGCCAGAAGAACGATTGGTACCTCCCCATATTTCCGGTAACCAACCCCAACAAGCCGGGGGAAAATTCGCATGGTCTTCGATGCAGCGGCTAAGGTAGGCGGGGTAAGCCTGAACTCTCGTCTGCTTCCCGGTCCGGATATGCTTGCAGGACTGTTAGCGGTGCTGCTGAAATTCAGAGAGAATCGTGTAGCTATTGCTGGAGATATACGAGAGATGTTCCATCAAGTGGCCATCAAAGAAACGGATCAACGGAGTCAGATGATCCTTTGGGACAGTGGACGTCCCGGCACCGGACCGGCAACTTACGTCGTGACCGTAATGACTTTCGGCGCAGCGTGCTCCCCCAGTAGCGCTCAATATGTTAAGAACTTGAACGCGGACAGGTTTTCAGATGCATTTCCAAGAGCAGCAGAATGCATTAAGCATGAACATTATGTCGACGATATGCTCGCAAGTGTCGAGACCCAGGAGGAAGCCAAGGAATTGGCCGATGCAGTCCGGTATATTCACGCCTGTGGCGGGTTTGAAATCAGGAACTGGATTTCGAACTCTCGCGAGGTAGTCCGACACCTGGAGGGAGATTTAGAAGAAGAAGAAAACGTCAACATGAGTCATAAGCTGCCAAATGAGAAGGTATTGGGAATGTGGTGGAACACATCAGCCGACACGTTCACCTTTCGGCTAACACCGAAACATGACGAGGAGCTTCTGTCTGGGAGAAAGGCGGCGACCAAACGTGAAATGTTAAGAACGCTAATGAGCATCTACGACCCATTGGGATTGCTCGGTAACTTCCTAATGTATCTTAAGTCATTATTACAAGAAGTCTGGCGTGAGGGTATTGGTTGGGACCAAAAGCTGAGCGAGCGGACCACGGAAAAATGGGTGAGATGGTTGCGGGTGCTTCCAGAAGTCGAAAACGTGGCCGTTCCCCGTTGCTATCGACTTATAACTTCTGCAAGTGCCAATGTACAGCTTCACGTTTTCTGTGATGCAAGCGAGAACGGTATGGCCGCGCTCGGATACTTTCGGTTTGAAGAAGGAGAAAATATCGAGTGTACCCTGATAGCGTCGAAAACGCGCGTAGCGCCGCTTAAGTTTATATCTATTCCTAGGCTGGAGCTACAAGCCGCAGTCATTGGGGCAAGGCTGGCCAGTACTATCGCAAGAGATCATCGGCTGGAGATCAAACGAACTATCTTCTGGACTGACTCAAGGAATGTATTAAGCTGGCTCCAATCCGATCATAGACGATATAACCAATTTGTGGCATTTCGAGTAGGAGAACTCCTGGAGGCCACTAACGTAGAACAGTGGCGTTGGATACCGACCAAGCAGAACGTCGCCGATGAAGGCACAAAATGGTCGACGAGGCCAGATCTATCGGCGCAAGGACGGTGGTTTCGCGGACCCTCCTTTCTTTGGGGGCCGGAAAGTGCCTGGCCAGATCATGACGCCACACAGAAAGACACTGCAGAGGAGCTTCGGAAAAGTATTCACCTCCATCAGGTGGTGGAGCCACTGGTACGGTTGGAACGGTTCTCTAGATGGAACCGAGTGCTCCGAGCCACGGCGTACGTGACGCGCTTTATATCAAATGCGCGTGGCTCGGTGAAAAAAAGAACCGAAAGTGATTGGCCCGCTAACACAAGATGAACTCAGGAGAGCGGAATGCATTCTCATCCGCATAATCCAACAAAACGCATTTCATCGCGAGATCAACAGTCTGCAGAAAGGAAGCATGGAGAAACATTCCTGGAAGAAAGGAATCGAGAAAAGTAGCATCATTTATAAGCTATCCCCTATTCTGGACCATGATGGGATCCTCAGAGTGGGGGGACGTTTGACGGAGTGTGTAGGGATCAATGTGCACTTACGCAACCCTATAATTTTGCCACGGAAGGAATACGGCACAGACCTCATCATGCAGGAGTACCATGCGAGGTACAAACACGTCCATCACGGTACAGCTCTGAGCGCGTTGAGAATGAGGTTTTACATTCCCAAGCTGCTAGGGGAATTTCGACGCATCAGGAGAAGTTGCCAAAAATGCAAGGTGGACAACGTGCTTCCGGAACCACCTCTGATGGGTAATGTACCGTTTCAACGTGTTGCTATTGGTCAGCGTGCTTTTTCGTTCGCAGGAATTGATTACTTCGGCCCCTTTCTAGTAGCCATCGGACGGAGGGTAGAGAAGCGGTGGGGTGTTATATTTACCTGCCTTACAAGCCGAGCAGTCCATTTGGAGGTAGCGGCATCGCTGAACACAGCGTCATGCATCCTGGCAGTCCGGCGTTTCATCGCTAGACGTGGGACGCCGCTCGAGATGACCAGCGATAGAGGCACTAACTTCGTTGGTGCTGCGAGGGAGTTGGACGAAGCTATACAGAGGATTGACCACGACGCTCTTATGACAGCCTTTTGCGGACCGCAAATGAAGTGGACGTTCAACCCCCCCGGCGCTCCACACTTCGGCGGTTGCTGGGAGCGTTTAGTCCGCTCGGTGAAGACGGTGCTGAACCAGTTCGTTTTCCCTAGACGACCGACGGATGAAATCCTGATGTCAACCTTCGCCGAGATCGAGTTTATCCTGAACTCGAGGCCTCTCACCTACGTACCCCTGGATGACGAGACGACGGAGCCGATAACGCCAAACCTCCTGCTGCTAGGGAGCCCGGATGGGAGTAAGCCCCGGCCATACTTTGCGACAGTCCCGCGGCGGTGAAATCGACCTGGAAGATGGCACAATACGCAGCAGATTTATTCTGGAAAAAGTGGGTTACAGAATATTTACCAACACTCACCCGGCGAACCAAGTGGTTTCAACCTGTACAGCCGCTAGAAGTGGGAGATTTAGTGATCATCGCAGACAATAACTTACCTAGGAACTGCTGGCCAAAGGGCCGCGTTGTATCGACGGTATTAGCTAAAGACGGACAGGTTAGGCAAGCTACGGTGCAAACAGTGAACAGCACATACATACGACCAGCGCATAAATTGGCCAAGCTAGATGTAGGCATGAAAAATAACAACCAGAGGGAGCAAGGAATATGCACGGAAACCAATTGAAATTATATACCCAAGCACGAGGCCGCACTAGAGAGGAAACGAAACGTAAACAAATGCACGCGTTTTATGACAGGTCGAGCAAGGAAGTGAAGCCACAGCTAAAATGACGCGAGGTGATTAAAGGCAGATAAGCTGTGATACACTTGGGGGGACAATGTTGGAATCTCGCGTTCCAACTACCTGTCATAAACGGGACGTTTTAAAACGAGCGACCAGTACACGAACAAGGCACGAAGCGTAACAGAAAAAAAAGCGTTAAAAAGGGCCGCAAGATAGGAACAAGCCCTTTTCTAAACCAATCGCGGAAAAACGGACAAATTTTTTGGCGCGTAATAAGAAAATAAATCGTTATTGGCAAGAGATTTCATCCGCTTTGGTTTTAGTTCCCAACAGTACAGGTATCTTATAAACATACTTAGTGAGAACATAACGATATATGGTACATGGTAGCAGCAATTCCTATTTACTTTTTGTGCACGTGCAGCAGAATCCAGGGATGGACGCAACATGTTTCAGCGGCATACGGCTGGCCAGATCCTTAACGAACAGTCGCGAGATCAGATGGGCCGCCGGCTTCGTTACATCTGGCGGCATCTTAAACTGCAGCTTCATAATTTTACGGTACGATTCTTCATACGTGGTCGCCAAAAACGGGGCCTTACGCCAGCACGCCCAAATTCCATAGATCGACAGTTTTTGTGTGCAGCTGACCAACCAAAATCAGCTATCTTCAGATCACCACCGTGCCCCAGCTGCAAGTTTTCCGGATGATGTCACGATGTATCACGTTGCGCTCGTGCTGCACCATTGGCCGACGATGAATAGGTATGTTTCTTTACAGCATGCAAAGGACAGTGGCGAAACACGACGGCCAACGCATCCTCCGGATCATCTTTGGCGGTGAATTCGAGCATGGGGTGTGGATGCGAATGATCATCCACGAGCTTACTGAAGCCGTATGGCGCACCGGACATGGCTGTTTGCCATGGCTGGAGCATGTTGTGAAGAAGGCAGCCTCGTGCCCCAGCAGCTAGGTGTTCGAGCGGCTCTCAGTTCGGTACTAGAAGCAAGGAAGCACAGCGAGTTCGATGGCTAGATCAGGTGAAGTAAAATCTCGAAGATCGTGTGCCTACATCGATGGAAAGCTGCAGCTAGCGACCAGGCATTCCTATCAAGAGATAGATGGAGAGGGAGAAAACCAAAATGAAACAATGTATAGGCAGTATTTTTACAACCAAATGAAAATGAGTAGGCCATGAGTAGGAATTGAACATATCAATCCATTAAGGTGTTTTTTTATACTTACGTTCGTCAAAAGTTTAAGACTGAAATGATTGACCATTGCTTGCAGGGGTTTGAGAAACCGATATAAACGGACTAACCGATTTATGTATTGGCATTTCTCGAAAAAGCCTTTGAACACGATAATCGTACCGATGCAATATAAAATACCTAAAAAGAGAAATTAATGGCAAGAATTTTTTTTGATGAAATAGAACAAAATATATAGTTTCTGTGATATCACCACGGTTGCGTGTCGTTTATTCCCACGTGTGCACGCGCATCCGCTCGGCCCAGTAACAGCAACCCAACACCGACGTATGATGCACCCGGCACTGCGGCGTAGGGAAATGCGCATCCGATCATAGTCTGCACTAACCAGCCAGTGAGCCATTCTGCCATCCAACCAGAAGGCCAGCCAGCCAGCCAGACAACCAGACAACCAACGGAGCAGGACAAGTAAAATATTTTATTTAAACCCGCCAACACGCTCAACATTTACTTATCATGTAACATCACCATCTAATGCACATTGTTAACGAAACGTACGCACCATTATGAGGAATGGGGAAGCAAACACAGCGGGCGAGAAACAATAAATACAAATGGAGAAACACAGTAAACGAGCAATTACCCATCAACGCGATCACTAATTCCTTACCTTTTGCACATTAGTGAAACATATTTGCTTCCGTAATAGGTAATCAAAAGAGCTTTAAAAAACAAAACAAAACACACCGAATGTTTTCTAACCTGTTGTACACTATTTTATTCAACGGCACTGGTTTAAATCCTAATTATATCCTAATCCTAATACTGGTTTAATATATTAACACATCACACCACAAAGAACGGCTCTAACGTATAACATCCGGCACCTTTAAACAATGCTGGCTCATCGCCATTTATGCTGCTTTTTGTTCTGCATAACATTACACAACGTTACTAGCATTAATCACCCTTTACACCTTAAATGTACACACAATCACTATATCACAACACTACACCGCTTCGCCGATCTCGATCAGCTTCTCCGGAGCGTCCGGAGCGCTTCTCCGTTGTTGCCTTATCCGAAGCACCATGGAGCAACTGCAACCGACCGACTGGATCATGTCCAAGTCGGTATCTGTAATGCGACCTCCCTTCCGAAGCAACAGTCATTCGATCGTTCGTCTGGCATTAGCTGAAACTAAAGAAAGGAAAAAAAACGTATGCTTGTAGTTATAATGCAACTCACCCGTGCATTAGAAGCATTTTCACGGCGACAAAGACTGTCGGTAACGTTTCTTGCTGTGCGCTTGCCAATTGAGAGCACATTTCGCATTGCTCATTACGTGGACATCAAGGTGGCCATCATACTGCCCGGCGACGACGGCTCCTTAAATATAGCGGATGAGCGCGTGGCTCGCCACCGATGGAGACATGTCGCGGCAGAAGGTGTACCACACGTTTATCGGCTGGCGTCGTGTTGGATGGCGCCGGAGGAGATGGAGCGGGACCACGGATACGGCTTCTAGTCGTTCGGCGTTACCCCGATCGAGATAGCGACCGGAACTGCGCCGTACCACAACTACCCGCAGATGAAGGTGATGATGCTGACGCTGCCGAACGATCAGTCCACGATCGATGCCGGGGCGGACAAGAAGGGTCTGTACCAGGCGTGCGGCAAGACGTTTCGCAAACTGGTCACCGAATGCTTGTAAAAGGAATTGTCCAAGCGTCCAACGGCGAGCGGGCTTTGTATGCTTTTTAACTATAGAAAAAAACCAGTGGTTAAAAAAAATAAACGCGAGGAGTTTTTGATACCGTGCGGATTACGTTCATTATAACTTACCTTGTTTTCCATGATCGAACATCGTTTAGTTGGATTGCCGGCATTCTTTCTTCCCGCTTTCGAACGTTCGCCGGCTCAACACGGTTGCACAACAGCTGCATAGAAAACACCGCTTTAATTGATTTAATATTACAAATATTAGCTATGCTTTACTTACCCTAAACGGCTTTCAGGCGTGCGAAGTCGATTCTACCACCATTTATAATTTTTCGGCTGTTTATTTTACACATTACATACAACATTTTCATCACTGATGTAGCCTTTTTTTAATCATTCGCCGTTGTACATCGTGAGAGCTATCGTTCGGTTCAAAATGTAAACAAACTTTATTTTTTGAATATTTGACAGATTGCATGACCGATCAACCGCACACTATCTCGTTTTTCTTGTCAGGGCTGCTTCGATTGCCATAGGGGGGGCCTTAAAAAATCTTTTACCCATTTTTCAATATTAAATTTGAATGATTTCTATGTTATTATAGATGTGAATAACTAGTGAATTATGAGTTGAATCTTCCCCCTGTAGGTGGATATTCATTTAAACTATGAAAATGCTTCATTTTCGAGGCGAAAAGAAAGGCGTATTGCAGTGCATCATGACAGGTCTATAAGACATCGAACAGCTGACAGAGCACCTATCGAACAGAGTCGTGTTTGTTTGTCTCGTTCGATCGGTTCCAGAGCGCCGCCTTAGGCTGCGCTCTGGCACCACTCGAACACGACACCGACTCGAACAAACCCATATAATCATATGGAGGTGCACCAAGGTGGATTTAAAAATATCAGGTGGTGGACTCTAGTGCATTTTGACAATTCGTCACTTGACGTAAGGTCCCCAGGATTCAAACTTTGTTTACATTAATTAAATTTGTTCATATAATTTATCTACCCCATTTTTTCGAATAAACATTCTTTAAAAATATATTTTGAACTTTGGGAGTTCTTATTTCTCAGGTCTCGAGTACAGTCGTCAACTCGTACGACTTAACAACATGCCTGTCATGAGTTCAAGCCCCAAATAGACCGCGCCGCCATACGTAGGACTGACTATCCTGCTATGTGGGGAATCAATTAGTCGCTGAAAGCCAAGCCCACAAGTGGGTAGAGGCAGGCCTTGACCGACATTGGTTGTTGAGCCAAAGAAGAAGAAGAGTTCTTATTTAACATTGAAACATACATTAAAGTGTGTTATTTTGTGTTATTCTGTAAATTTATTCTAGAATTCTTTGTGTTTTCGACATTTTTGATGATAAAAATTAAGAAATCATTATTTTTTTTTTTCAATTTTTACCTTAATTCCTCATTATCTACGAGCCGCATGGACAATTTACTTGAGATTAGAACTCATGCTAGCATGATTTTAAATTTCGTGCATAAACAAATCATCAAATCTTTTGTTAATATATTACGTTTTTTCGATAAAATCAATAGACACACTAAAATGCACATCATAACAAAGAAATCTGTTATATTTGCTAAGCTTTGTGTGCGGAAACCAATGGTCAACGGTTCTAAAATGACGTAAAGTCCCTCAACTATGGCGACCCCCCAAAGGCCCTAATCCACCACCTGATATTTTTAATCCACCTTGGAGGTGCACTGTCAGCCACAAACAAACAAACAAGACAAACATGTCAAATCCCATACATTTTTCATGTTCGATGTCGTGTTCGATTGGTGCTTGAGCGCCGGGTAAGCGGTGGCCACATGAAGCAACGATATAGCACACAAACAAAAAGAGAAAATAAACAATCAAAATTCACATGAAAGAGATCAAACAACGGGAATACGGAGCAAAACAGCCTATTTATGAAAAAATAAATTATTTTTTTCTGTTCAGAATTCTCCCCACTGTCAAACAGTGTGGCCAGATTATTTTGGCGGTTTTGGTAGGCGCATCAAAATTTCATCGGTAGTTTTCGGTAGATTAAAACTCGAAACTTAACTGAGTTAAAAGAAGTGAAAGCGAAAGAAGTGTTCAACGGGGGGTGGGGGGGGTTCCATCTCACGAGAATATGCATCCTTTATCTAGGAGATGGATTAGATTTGGTTCAGCGGTCACACAAATGAAGTTCTTTTTGAAGTGTCGCTCTGAAAATTTTACTAGGAATTCTAAGCCAAAGAAGGACTAGATGCTAATTTTTTTCCCCAGTTCTTTTTCTCAGGGCTCCACGCGACCGCTTAGGGCCGCAGCAGTTTGATTAATTTGATTGTTTTGATTGTTTGGCTGTGTGTTATAGGTCAATGATTAAAACAAAATGAGATTTTTTCCTTCAAACTCTACACTTTCCCTAGACATTGGTATTTCTGGTCACTTTGCCCACATACAAAAGCTTGCGGCAAAATCGCATGCGGCGAAGTTCTGACCGTTCCCTCAAACCGATCATGCGCGTTAGGTGGCGCTCTAGCAGCAATCGAACACGACATCCGACACGAACAAACCCATATAATCATATGGAGGTGCACTGTCAGACACAAACAAACAAACAAGAAAAACGTCGAGTCGAACATGTCAGTTGATTCTGTCTGTGATGTTCGATACCCACCTGTGCTGTGAGTACCTTGGCTGTCAAACGCTTCACAGCTACAGTAGATAGAATTCAATTCGGGACATTTTTAAGTTTGTTTACGTAGTTTGTCTCTTTTTCTTCTTAAAATTGCGTGCAAAATATTTAAAATAGCTATCAATAATTATTGTTAAACTTTTCAATCAATTATAACATCAAATATAAAGGATTGAAACGTATTAAACTATTGTGTGTACATAATCCATGTTTATGCACTGTATGTGTTTTGGCATGGACGTTTGTTTACATTTTTCAATATTAAATTTGAATGATTTCTATGTTATTATAGATGTGAATAACTAGTAAATTATGAGTTGAATCGTCCCCCTGTAGGTGGATATTCATTTAGACTATGAAAATGCTTCATTTTTGAGACGAAAAGAAAGGCGTATTGCAGTGCATCATGACAGGTCTATAAGACATCGAACAGCTGACAGAGCACCTATCGAACAGAGTCGTGTTTGTTTGTCTCGTTCGATTGGTCCCAGAGCGCCGCCTTAGGCTGCGCTCTGGCACCACTCGAACACGACAACCGACTCGAACAAACCCATATAATCATATGGAGGTGCACCAAGGTGGATTTAAAAATATCAGGTGGTGGACTCTAGTGCATTTTGACAATTCGTCACTTGACGTAAGGTCCCCAGGATTCAAACTTTGTTGACATTAATTAAATTTGTTCATATAATTTATCTACCCCATTTTTTCGAATAAACATTCTTTAAAAATTTATTTTGAACTTTGGGAGTTCTTATTTCTCAGGTCTCGTAGTACAGTCGTCAACTCGTACGACTTAACAACATGCCCGTCATGAGTTCAAGCCCCAAATAGACCGCGCCGCCATACGTAGGACTGACTATCCTGCTATGTGGGGAATCAATTAGTCGCTGAAAGCCAAGCCCACAAGTGGGTAGAGGCAGGCCTTGACCGACATCGGTTGTTGAGCCAAAGAAGAAGAAGAGTTCTTATTTAACATTGAAACATACATTAAAGTGTGTTATTTTGTGTTATTCTGTGAATTTATTCTAGAATTCTTTGTGTTTTCGACATTTTTGATGATAAAAATTAAGAAATCATTATTTTTTTCAATTTTTACCTTAATTCCTCATTATCTACGAGCCGCATGGACAATTTACTTGAGATTAGAACTCATGCTAGCATGATTTTAAATTTCGTGCATAAACAAATCATCAAATCTTTTGTTAATATATTACGTTTTTTCGATAAAATCAATAGACACACTAAAATGCACATCATAACAAAGAAATCTGTTATATTTGCTAAGCTTTGTGTGCGGAAACCAATGGTCAACGGTTCTAAAATGACGTAAAGTCCCTCAACTATGGCGACCCCCCAAAGGCCCTAATCCACCACCTGATATTTTAATACACCTTGGTGAAGGACCCACGGCCAAAGCTAGACATTCCAATTTGCTTTTGACAGCAGAGTGACCAGAATATCTGATTCGATATATCTGTATTCCTACCGATTTTTTATATGCCTACCGATTCACAGATGACCGCCCTAAAACTACCGATTTTCCATTTATCCTACCGAAATCACAGAAATTTGATTTTTCAGTCTTTTGCTATGCTATGCTCATTTGTTACTCATCGCGCTGATGCACGTTTGAAACCTGGCCCTTGAAAAATGTAACATGCGTTGGGTATTCAAAATTTTATCCGTTAAAATTTAATGTTCATAATAAGTAGAAAATGTCAGTTGTGTGGATTCCGAGAATTGCTCGTCAAAGAAAATCATTTAAATTTGAAATTGAATCTCGCTGCCAGTGGTTAAAGTTTTAAAAAAATTATCGTTAAAATAATTGATCAAATTTAAATTGTCGCGTCAGTGCAGTCTCAACAGTGCTCCTGCGGAAATCTGAAAACATAGTCTGGCCACTCTGGCCCGCAGGGCAAAAGCTCGCTCGAAAGGTCAAAAACCGTGGCAAAACGTCAAAAAAGACCGTCCCAAGCGCCTCCAAATCGTTGCGATTTTCCCTCGCTGGCGACGTCGTTTTTAAGTACTTGTGACGTCGGTTTTGACGTTTTGCGACGGTTTTACGACGGTGGCCGCCTTACCGTCCAAATAGACATACAGTGACAACGTCGCGCGCGACGACTTCGCGCGCGAAAAAAGTAGCTCAATTTTGCAAACAGAGCTACTCGTCGCGCGCGACAATTTGCTTCATCCTAAATAATCGAATTATCTAGTTTTTTCAAAAGACACATTAATGCCAAACGCAAAAAATAGATTTGAACACATTTTAACCTATTTTTGTCTGTTTTCAAATAAAAAAACAAGTTGGTTGACTGAGTCAAATGAGCTACTTTGATCTACACCGAGTGAAATTTTGAGCTATTTTTTCGTCGCGCGCGGCGTTGCCGCTCTATGTCTATTTGGACGGTTAACATGTGGGCAAAGTGACCAGAAATACCAATGTCTAGGGAAAGTGTAGAGTTTGAAGGAAAATATCTCATTTTTTTAATCATTGAACTATAACACTCAGCCAAACAATCAAAACAATCAAATTAATCAAAATTCTGCGGCCCTACGCGGTCGCGTGGAGCCCCGAGAAAAAGAACTGGGGAAAAAAAATAGCATCTAGTCCTTCTTTGGCTTAGAATTCCTAGTAAAATTTTCAGAGCGACACTTCAAAAAGAACCAAATCTAATCCATCTCCTAGATAAAGGATGCATATTCTCGTGAGATGGAACCCCCCCACCCCCCGTTGAACACTTCTTTCGCTTTCACTTCTTTTAACTCAGTTAAGTTTCGAGTTTTAATCTACCGAAAACTACCGATGAAATTTTGATGCGCCTACCAAAACCGCCAAAATAATCTGGCCACACTGTTTGACAGTGGGGAGAATTCACAGACAGAAAAAAATAATTTATTTTTTCATAAATAGGCTGTTTTGCTCCGTATTCCCTTTGTTTGATCTCTTTCATGTGAATTTTGATTGTTTATTTTCTCTTTTTGTTTGTGTGCTATATCGTTGCTTCATGTGGCCACCGCTTACCCGGCGCTCAAGCACCAATCGAACACGACATCGAACATGAAAAATGTATGGGATTTGACATGTTTGTCTTGTTTGTTTGTTTGTGGCTGACAGTGCACCTCCAAGGTGGATTAAAAATATCAGGTGGTGGATTAGGGCCTTTGGGGGGTCGCCATAGTTGAGGGACTTTACGTCATTTTAGAACCGTTGACCATTGGTTTCCGCACACAAAGCTTAGCAAATATAACAGATTTCTTTGTTATTATGTGCATTTTAGTGTGTCTATTGATTTTATCGAAAAAACGTAATATATTAACAAAAGATTTGATGATTTGTTTATGCACGAAATTTAAAATCATGCTAGCATGAGTTCTAATCTCAAGTAAATTGTCCATGCGGCTCGTAGATAATGAGGAATTAAGGTAAAAATTGAAAAAAATAATGATTTCTTAACTTTTATCATCAAAAATGTCGAAAACACAAAGAATTCTAGAATAAATTCACAGAATAACACAAAATAACACACTTTAATGTATGTTTCAATGTTAAATAAGAACTCTTCTTCTTCTTTGGCTCAACAACCGATGTCGGTCAAGGCCTGCCTCTACCCACTTGTGGGCTTGGCTTTCAGCGACTAATTGATTCCCCACATAGCAGGATAGTCAGTCCTACGTATGGCGGCGCGGTCTATTTGGGGCTTGAGCTCATGACGGGCATGTTGTTAAGTCGTACGAGTTGACGACTGTACTACGAGACCTGAGAAATAAGAACTCCCAAAGTTCAAAATATATTTTTAAAGAATGTTTATTCGAAAAAATGGGGTAGATAAATTATATGAACAAATTTAATTAATGTAAACAAAGTTTGAATCCTGGGGACCTTACGTCAAGTGACGAATTGTCAAAATGCACTAGAGTCCACCACCTGATATTTTTAAATCCACCTTGGTGCACCTCCATATGATTATATGGGTTTGTTCGAGTCGGTTGTCGTGTTTGCCTTTCTTTTCGTCTCGAAAATGAAGCATTTTCATAGTTTAAATGAATATCCACCTACAGGGGGGAAGATTCAACTCATAATTTACTAGTTATTCACATCTATAATAACATAGAAATCATTCAAATTTAATATTGAAAAATGTAAACAAACGTCCATGCCAAAACACATACAGTGCATACACATGGATTATGTACACACAATAGTTTAATACGTTTCAATCCTTTATATTTGATGTTATAATTGATTGAAAAGTTTAACAATAATTATTGATAGCTATTTTAAATATTTTGCACGCAATTTTAAGAAGAAAAAGAGACAAACTACGTAAACAAACTTAAAAATGTCCCAAATTGAATTCTATCTACTGTAGCTGTGAAGCGTTTGACAGCCAAGGTACTCACAGCACAGGTGGGTATCGAACATCACAGACGACTCGACGTTTTTTCTTGTTTGTTTGTTTGTGTCTGACAGTGCACCTCCATATGATTATATGGGTTTGTTCGTGTCGGATGTCGTGTTCGATTGCTGCTAGAGCGCCGCCTAAAGCTGGCCCTACACGCTGCATTCATGTATGCAACTACAAATGACAGCTACACATTTTCTTTTGTTCTATTTGTCAAATGTAGCTACACGATGTAGCTATCGTTTGGGAGCTTTTCAATCCGTGTATGTTCAGCTGTCATATTGTGGTTGTCAAACATAGTTGGTTGTGTTTATATTATGCGGAGATCACTCCGGTTGTGTTTTTGCCGTGATACACAAAGTTTCTTTTTTTTACAGTGGAAAAATGGAAATAAATCAACTTCTTCCAACTTTAGCGGCTGAAGTGGCTACTCTCATGTTGATACTCATAGAAGAGGAAGACGAAGAACTGCAGCAAGAGGAAAATGCACGGCGCTGCTGGATGACCGATCTATTTCTGGAGAGGGAAAGCGTTTGGACCCGGCTGTTTAGGGCGATAGATGGCGAAGGACCAAACAACCGGCTAGAAAGTTTTCTACGTGTGAATCGCGAAGAATTTTACTATCTTTTAAATCGGATTGGTCCAAAAATTGAGCGACAAGATACAACGATGCTACCTTCGATCTGCCCGAAGCAACGATTATGCATCGTGCTTCGCTTTTTAGCTTCGGGAGACTCATATGAATCTCTTGCTTTTTTGTTTAGGGTAAGTTTTATGCAATATTTGAACGATATAAAATGATAATAATATTACCATTTGTTTTAGGTTTCTAGCAGTTCCGTATCCCTTATTGTGCGTGATGTTTGTACACACATAATAAATGAATTGAAGGAATACGTTAAGGTATTATTTCACTGATTTAATATGATAACAGTTCCATACTAATACTCTCCTCTTACTTATAAGATGACCACTTTATCTAAGCTGTTTGTATATATAGTAATTTTAAGTTTGGTTTCGTTTTCTGGTGCTCGTGTTATTATAGTCTATTTTTCTAAAACTAATATATTGCCTAAAATTGCTGTTATACTATTTAACAAATGAAATTGTTGCAATAAACAATTATTCAGGTCATGTCACTAACGCAACCACAGGTTGAGAATATTTCTTTTGGTAATAATAATAATAATAATAATAATAATAATAATAATAATAATAATAATAATAATAATAATAATAATAATAATAAATGGGCCTTTTATTGCGTCAGTGCTTGCTAAATAAATTAATAACTAATTCTAAATAAGCCACACAAGAACACCCATTATTTTAATTCGTTTTTATTATATCTGATCAATTTATCAAATACATCAAATAAATCTGATTGCTATGCTTGTTAAGGCCAACGAACAGGCGACTGTTCATTTTGAAACAAAGTGATATATCACAGTAATTTAGCGTTTACTTTAAGTTTGCCTCTTTCTACAGCTTGTAAACTGGACGTCTACTTGGTATCAATATAATAAACCTACATAATTGCATTTTCTTATTTCAACATCCCAAATGTGCTTATATATGATTTGTCGCCTACTGAATTTATTATTTTAACTTATTTCGATCCATAATCATCATCAGTAATTCAAAACAATAGACAGTCAGTTTGTATCAGTTCAATCAGTTTTTAATTGAAAGAACAAAATAATTAAAGACACCAGCGAGAAAACTAGTTTTTCAAAAAAAAAAGTATTCCTTACTCATGGAGTCCTAAACCAGATCTGAACTAATTGCTGACAACTTGGCTAGCCGGCTGGCTGGTTCGGTCGATTATTGCTGACTGTTACTGCAGTGTGGCTGCGCACGTGGCGGTGGCTGAGCGTGTTGTAAGTTTGGTGTGAATGAGTTCGGGGTGACGATTTTGAATGTCATGGCCAAGTAAAATGTAGATATATATTATAAGGCAGGCACATTATAAGCCGTTTTGGCAAATCATTCAACGCTAACTTGTAGTGTACTTAGCACGAGCACGCACTGCATCCGTCTAGGTCGGTGAGTTAACGAAGAGAAACGAAGATAACGATACAGAGCCCTTCGTTTAAGGGCAGCTTTAAAGAAAGCCGAAGGCGTACGTCAGGCCCTTGCCACTTATACGTTAAACATCAGCTTAGCTTACATGTGTCGAAAAGAATGGGGTAAACGAGTGTTAATACTTAAATCTATATAGTCTGCGCGTGGCCTGTGTCAGATTTTTATAGAGCACTAAACTATTTGCCGCAACCATGTTGCGTTTTACACAACAGCTTGTTGTTTGCGTTGCCGTAGTTACCAACAAACCCTGTATTATATATTTTTTAAAGAATGAATAGTGCTTTTTCTATTGTTAAGTCTATGAATAGTTTGTCCATCAATCCACACAGCCCTGACCATGTTCGATGTAAAACAAATGGCTGCAACATTAAAACCTTGTGAACACGCAAAAAGCTTAATTATTTAATTTTTTTGGCGTAGGATTATGCTAGAAATGACTGAATTCATAGTATAAAAATTATATTGACGGAAATAAATTTATGTCAAAACGTTTTTGAATATAAAAACTATTGCACATTGAGATTACAATTGTTTTGTTACTAAAAATACAAAACTCAGTTAAACGTAAGGTTCACTGGACAATCTTTTTTACTAACTAACCATAAAAATAGGAACGAACTTTGTCTTATAGCACAGTTAATTTTCCGTTCGTTCCAACGTGCTGGGGAACTTTCATTTAAAATTTTATCAGTCTGGATTGGATGTTTCTACTATTATTGCTAACATAACCGCATATCCCTTCATGGGCATTAATGTTGTAGGCTAACGTGGACGAGATGGTTTAATACTGGTAACTCACCATTGACGCGTAAGCGGTCATTGGTCAATGTGTTTGTGCAATCCATCCGGGTCATCGTTTGCGCGGTCAACGGGGTTGACCGGCGAACACGCCGGCATTTGACAACTTTCAAAAGCAGAAATCACACGCGAAGGGAACGGCGGGAATGTTTTGTTTTTGTATTTTAAATGTTAGAATAACGTCTAAGTTTTATTGTATAAGTTCATGTGTCGTTTATATAAGAACGCGTGTACCTCTTTGTGTACGAAACAAATGAAAGAAAGGAACTGAACACTAATGTTTTAGGTTGTCATACAAACAGAGGGATTTAATCGTTTTAATACATAGTTTATAACAGTGATAATGGCTAGTATCATTGAATCTGTTCGTAGCGGGAATGTACGGTGTTCACAAGAAATTCTAGGGAAGGCAACACATTTCTCGTGCCCGTTTTTCCAATGTTGCGGTATAGCAATAATTTAAAGCAACTATCTAGTAAGTCACGAAAATGAGTGTCGGGACGTAAGCCACCGCTACAAACGTATTCAATAATATCCGCGAATATGTATGAGTTATTGTAATGATTATAACATAACGGGGCGGTCCTGGTACAGTCGTCAACTCGAAGGACTCAATAACATATCCGCCATGGGTTCAAACCTAGAACGGACCGTCCCCGCGAAGCTAGGATTGACCGACTACGTGGTAATGAATTAAGTCCCGAAAGCCTGTATATAGGCCGGCATGTCCGCGTAGGACGTTACGCCAAATAGAAGAAGAAGAACAAAACGTTGTTTAATAATATTTTTTTCAAATAACTTTTCTTTACAGTTGCCGTCTACTGCTACAGAATGGTTGAAGATTTCAAAGGATTCGAGGAAAAATGGAATTTTCCTCATGTAATTGGTGCCATTGATGGAAAACATGTCACCTTAAAACAACCAGCTAATAGCGGGAGCCAGTTTTTCAACTATAAAAGCACTTTCAGCATTGTTTTGCTAGGCATAGTGGATGCTAATTCAAATTTTATATTTGCTGACGTCGGTTGCCAGGGTCGAATTTCTGATGGTGGAGTGTTAGCAAACAGTGCTATATACCAGAAACTGGAGAACCGGGAGCTAAATATACCCTCTCCTGAAATTTTACAAGTTCCTTACGAGATCGAGGTTCCCTATTTTTTTTTGGGTGATCAAGCGTTTGCATTGAAAGAATATTGTCTCCGGCCTTTTGCTGGAATGCATACCGCAAACTCAATAGAACGCCACTTTAACTACAGACATTCGCGAGCTCGTCGAACGATAGAAAAAGGTTTTGGCATTGATGTAAAGGTCTGGCGAGTTTTAGCAAAACCAATGGAATTAGAACCACAAGTAGCTGAAAAAATCGTTCTGGCAACAATTCATCTACACAACTTTAGACGTCGGCACTTGCTTTGGAATTATAATACAACTCTTCTTGCACCCACAAGAAATACGGCATCTAGATCCTCTTCCTCTCAAGAGTCTAACGTTGACCCTACTACAATGTTACCTCTTCGACACGTTCCGTTGAGGCCGTCTAGAGTGTTGCAAAACATGCGATTACACTTAGCACGACATTTAAAGTTTAATGATCCATTACCATTTGATTTACCGCAACCGCGCAGAGTTGTGTAATTTTCGGAAGCATATAAACCACCACGTACTAATTAGAATTATGGTATTAAGCGAAAGCAAATTTGTATTTGATTTTTGTGTGCATTGCGAAATCTTTATGAATGTTTCCTATTTTTCCTAACACGTTTTATATTTTCCTTTCGTGGAAATAAAAATCATTTATTTGTGATTTGTAGCATTCTTTATAAATAAAGGCACCGTTTACTTGAGACAAGCCTCGCAAGTTAAAAGCTAACTGTGGTGAACTATATACTAATATTATTTTTTAAAGAATAGTAGAATTCTTTACATGGCAATTAACTCAATGTGTGCATACAATCTGAAAAACCAAGGAAGAATAACTGAAACTAATAAAGTTCCTATCGTTATGCTAAACCGATGCAAACATGAAATGTAAGGCGTAGGCGTACATACAAAATAAATGTCATTATTACTATGAACGATACGAATAAGTTTTTTTATAAACAGGAATTATCTTAAGCAATACGGCCTTTTTGGACCGTTACTCCTGGACAGTAAAAACAGAAATTTCGGATTTTCACAGTTCATGGAAAATAATTACAATGCTCAATTCAGTAATTCATAAAATTCATTAATTCCAAAAACACTTAAACTATCTTAACAATACATAATTCACTTATTCATAAAATTCTTAAATTCCAACAAACACTTAAACTATGTTAACACTTAAATTTTAATCCTACAGATATGCATAATCATGCATCGAGGAGGCATGTTGGTCCACATAAAATTGATCAATTTGATCATTCATGACCGTCGTTATGGACCTGATCAGTTTAGCACAGAACTCTGGATGTTTATCTTCGAAGGTGGCAACTTGTGCCTCTACAAAGTTGCCCAGAGCCCTGGCTTTAGTGCAAGGTGCAGCAGCAGTAGCAGTATTAGCAATGCTTTGAATGGCTGTCAAGCATTCGCTAATCTGACTTGATCGAGTCGTTTCACTAAATTTTCTTTTGCGTCCTTTGGACGCTGTGCGACTCCTCTAGCATGCCACTAGAGGAGCCAGTGGAGGATGTTGTGGCAGTTGTCGTGGCTGTTGTTGAGGCAGTTGAACTGCATGAAGCGGCGGTTGCAGGAGCGGTCGAGATAACAACAGGTTCCCGAGAAGTTCCTTCAAGATTTGCCTGACATGAGAACAGAAACGCTATATTAATTTACTCCTCCACAAAACGATACATAAACACTGTCTACTTACAGTATTGATTGTACGACGTGGAGCTGTCGTTTCATGTAGAAACGACATATGCTCGTAGGCATACCAAACCTCCTTCAATAGCTCGCTGGAACCTGAATATTTATACAATAGAAACGATCTTAACAAATATGAAGTAATAAAATAGCTAAATTTACTCACCGGAACCTGTTGTCTGACTCAAAGCGATCTCCTTTTTTGTCCGCCGGTAGGAATTCATTAAATTCCTCCATTTAGCATGAACGCACTGTGGATCCTCCTCCAGCACGGATGCTATCTGTTGCCAGGCTTGATGCCTTATTTCGTTATTTTTATACTGGCGATGAGTATCTAACCAGATGCACGGATAAGTTTTCACCAAATTGATCAATTCTATGACTTTTTCCTCATCTTGAATAGGCTAAAATAATAAAACAACCAATTTAGTGTGTCATTCTATGAGAAAAGGTGTAACTTACATTTTTATTCGATTTTTGGGCGGTTTTAGCTCCTTCCATTGTTAAGTGCTGGCGTGGTTGACTGCTATTCGAAATTGTCCGCCTGAAAACTTCCAAGGAATCTCCAAACTCAATACCAACAAATCCCCACATAATGTATCCAACTTTTTTTTTCGTATACGTTTATTAAAGCCTCATTTTATTCTCAATATTATTATTGCCCTCAAATAAAACATTACATAAAATATTTTTAGTAATTTGTATTTATTTTATCAGTAACTTAAATAAGCACGTAATTTTAAATTTTATTTCACTCAAATTTAAAAATTGAATTCGATGATCATCCCTCCCTTCAACACTTGAAACAGTAATGTAAACATAGCAGGTGGAAGATACGTCACTTGTCGCCGCTCGTAACCGTAGCAATAGACGATGCGCAATCTCAGATTGCGCACAAGGTGGATTTAAAAATATCAGGTGGTGGACTCTAGTGCATTTTGACAATTCGTCACTTGACGTAAGGTCCCCAGGATTCAAACTTTGTTTACATTAATTAAATTTGTTCATATAATTTATCTACCCAATTTTTTCGAATTAACATTCTTTAAAAATATATTTTGAACTTTGGGAGTTCTTATTTCTCAGGTCTCGAGTACAGTCGTCAACTCGTACGACTTAACAACATGCCCGTCATGAGTTCAAGCCCCAAATAGACCGCGCCGCCATACGTAGGACTGACTATCCTGCTATGTGGGGAATCAATTAGTCGCTGAAAGCCAAGCCCACAAGTGGGTAGAGGCAGGCCTTGACCGACATTGGTTGTTGAGCCAAAGAAGAAGAAGAGTTCTTATTTAACATTGAAACATACATTAAAGTGTGTTATTTTGTGTTATTCTGTAAATTTATTCTAGAATTCTTTGTGTTTTCGACATTTTTGATGATAAAAATTAAGAAATCATTATTTTTTTTTTCAATTTTTACCTTAATTCCTCATTATCTACGAGCCGCATGGACAATTTACTTGAGATTAGAACTCATGCTAGCATGATTTTAAATTTCGTGCATAAACAAATCATCAAATCTTTTGTTAATATATTACGTTTTTTCGATAAAATCAATAGACACACTAAAATGCACATCATAACAAAGAAATCTGTTATATTTGCTAAGCTTTGTGTGCGGAAACCAATGGTCAACGGTTCTAAAATGACGTAAAGTCCCTCAACTATGGCGACCCCCCAAAGGCCCTAATCCACCACCTGATATTTTTAATCCACCTTGGAGGTGCACTGTCAGCCACAAACAAACAAACAAGACAAACATGTCAAATCCCATACATTTTTCATGTTCGATGTCGTGTTCGATTGGTGCTTGAGCGCCGGGTAAGCGGTGGCCACATGAAGCAACGATATAGCACACAAACAAAAAGAGAAAATAAACAATCAAAATTCACATGAAAGAGATCAAACAAAGGGAATACGGAGCAAAACAGCCTATTTATGAAAAAATAAATTATTTTTTTCTGTCTGTGAATTCTCCCCACTGTCAAACAGTGTGGCCAGATTATTTTGGCGGTTTTGGTAGGCGCATCAAAATTTCATCGGTAGTTTTCGGTAGATTAAAACTCGAAACTTAACTGAGTTAAAAGAAGTGAAAGCGAAAGAAGTGTTCAACGGGGGGTGGGGGTTTGGTTGCGCTAATGCGCAAAATGAAAGTTCCATCTCACGAGAATATGCATCCTTTATCTAGGAGATGGATTAGATTTGGTTCAGCGGTCACACAAATGAAGTTCTTTTTGAAGTGTCGCTCTGAAAATTTTACTAGGAATTCTAAGCCAAAGAAGGACTAGATGCTAATTTTTTTCCCCAGTTCTTTTTCTCGGGGCTCCACGCGACCGCTTAGGGCCGCAGCAGTTTGATTAATTTGATTGTTTTGATTGTTTGGCTGTGTGTTATAGGTCAATGATTAAAACAAAATGAGATTTTTTCCTTCAAACTCTACACTTTCCCTAGACATTGGTATTTCTGGTCACTTTGCCCACATACAAAAGCATGCGGCAAAATCGCATGCGGCGAAGTTCTGACCGTTCCCTCAAACCGATCATGCGTGTTAGGCGGCGCTCTAGCAGCAATCGAACACGACATCCGACACGAACAAACCCATATAATCATATGGAGGTGCACTGTCAGACACAAACAAACAAACAAGAAAAACGTCGAGTCGAACATGTCAGTTGATTCTGTCTGTGATGTTCGATACCCACCTGTGCTGTGAGTACCTTGGCTGTCAAACGCTTCACAGCTACAGTAGATAGAATTCAATTTGGGACATTTTTAAGTTTGTTTACGTAGTTTGTCTCTTTTTCTTCTTAAAATTGCGTGCAAAATATTTAAAATAGCTATCAATAATTATTGTTAAACTTTTCAATCAATTATAACATCAAATATAAAGGATTGAAACGTATTAAACTATTGTGTGTACATAATCCATGTGTATGCACTGTATGTGTTTTGGCATGGACGTTTGTTTACATTTTTCAATATTAAATTTGAATGATTTCTATGTTATTATAGATGTGAATAACTAGTAAATTATGAGTTGAATCGTCCCCCTGTAGGTGGATATTCATTTAAACTATGAAAATGCTTCATTTTCGAGACGAAAAGAAAGGCGTATTGCAGTGCATCATGACAGGTCTATAAGACATCGAACAGCTGACAGAGCACCTATCGAACAGAGTCGTGTTTGTTTGTCTCGTTCGATTGGTCCCAGAGCACCGCCTTAGGCTGCGCTCTGGCACCACTCGAACACGACATCCGACTCGAACAAACCCATATAATCATATGGAGGTGCACCAAGGTGGATTTAAAAATATCAGGTGGTGGACTCTAGTGCATTTTGACAATTCGTCACTTGACGTAAGGTCCCCAGGATTCAAACTTTGTTTACATTAATTAAATTTGTTCATATAATTTATCTACCCAATTTTTTCGAATTAACATTCTTTAAAAATATATTTTGAACTTTGGGAGTTCTTATTTCTCAGGTCTCGTAGTACAGTCGTCAACTCGTACGACTTAACAACATGCCCGTCATGAGTTCAAGCCCCAAATAGACCGCGCCGCCATACGTAGGACTGACTATCCTGCTATGTGGGGAATCAATTAGTCGCTGAAAGCCAAGCCCACAAGTGGGTAGAGGCAGGCCTTGGCCGACATCGGTTGTTGAGCCAAAGAAGAAGAAGAGTTCTTATTTAACATTGAAACATACATTAAAGTGTGTTATTTTGTGTTATTCTGTGAATTTATTCTAGAATTCTTTGTGTTTTCGACATTTTTGATGATAAAAATTAAGAAATCATTATTTTTTTTCAATTTTTACCTTAATTCCTCATTATCTACGAGCCGCATGGACAATTTACTTGAGATTAGAACTCATGCTAGCATGATTTTAAATTTCGTGCATAAACAAATCATCAAATCTTTTGTTAATATATTACGTTTTTTCGATAAAATCAATAGACACACTAAAATGCACATAATAAAAAAGAAATCTGTTATATTTGCTAAGCTTTGTGTGCGGAAACCAATGGTCAACGGTTCTAAAATGACGTAAAGTCCCTCAACTATGGCGACCCCCCAAAGGCCCTAATCCACCACCTGATATTTTTAATCCACCTTGGAGGTGCACTGTCAGCCACAAACAAACAAACAAGACAAACATGTCAAATCCCATACATTTTTCATGTTCGATGTCGTGTTCGATTGGTGCTTGAGCGCCGGGTAAGCGGTGGCCACATGAAGCAACGATATAGCACACAAACAAAAAGAGAAAATAAACAATCAAAATTCACATGAAAGAGATCAAACAAAGGGAATACGGAGCAAAACAGCCTATTTATGAAAAAATAAATTATTTTTTTCTGTTCAGAATTCTCCCCACTGTCAAACAGTGTGGCCAGATTATTTTGGCGGTTTTGGTAGGCGCATCAAAATTTCATCGGTAGTTTTCGGTAGATTAAAACTCGAAACTTAACTGAGTTAAAAGAAGTGAAAGCGAAAGAAGTGTTCAACGGGGGGTGGGGGGTTTGGTTGCGCTAATGCGCAAAATGAAAGTTCCATCTCACGAGAATATGCATCCTTTATCTAGGAGATGGATTAGATTTGGTTCAGCGGTCACACAAATGAAGTTCTTTTTGAAGTGTCGCTCTGAAAATTTTACTAGGAATTCTAAGCCAAAGAAGGACTAGATGCTAATTTTTTTTCCCCAGTTCTTTTTCTCGGGGCTCCACGCGACCGCGTAGGGCCGCAGCATTTTGATTAATTTGATTGCTTTGATTGTTTGGCTGAGTGTTATAGTTCAATGATTAAAAAAATGAGATTTTTTCCTACAAACTCTACACTTTCCCTAGACATTGGTATTTCTGGTCACTTTGCCCACATGTTAACCGTCCAAATAGACATAGAGCGGCAACGTCGCGCGCGACGAAAAATAGCTCAAAATTTCACTCGGTGTAGATCAAAGTAGCTCATTTGACTCAGTCAACCAACTTGTTTTTTATTTGAAAACAGACAAAAATAGGTTAAAATGTGTTCAAATCTATTTTTTGCGTTTGGCATTAATGTGTCTTTTGAAAAAACTAGATAATTCGATTATTTAGCATGAAGCAAATTGTCGCGCGCGACGAGTAGCTCTGTTTGCAAAATTGAGCTACTTTTTTCGCGCGCGAAGTCGTCGCGCGCGACGTTGTCACTGTATGTCTATTTGGACGGTAAGGCGGCCACCGTCGTAAAACCGTCGCAAAACGTCAAAACCGACGTCACAAGTACTTAAAAACGACGTCGCCAGCGAGGGAAAATCGCAACGATTTGGAGGCGCTTGGGACGGTCTTTTTTGACGTTTTGCCACGGTTTTTGACCTTTCGAGCGAGCTTTTGCCCTGCGGGCCAGAGTGGCCAGACTATGTTTTCAGATTTCCGCAGGAGCACTGTTGAGACTGCACTGACGCGACAATTTAAATTTGATCAATTATTTTAACGATAATTTTTTTAAAACTTTAACCACTGGCAGCGAGATTCAATTTCAAATTTAAATGATTTTCTTTGACGAGCAATTCTCGGAATCCACACAACTGACATTTTCTACTTATTATGAACATTAAATTTTAACGGATAAAATTTTGCATACCCAACGCATGTTACATTTTTCAAGTGCCAGGTTTCAAACGTGCATCAGCGCGATGAGTAACAAATGAGCATAGCATAGCAAAAGACTGAAAAATCAAATTTCTGTGATTTCGGTAGGATAAATGGAAAATCGGTAGTTTTAGGGCGGTCATCTGTGAATCGGTAGGCATATAAAAAATCGGTAGGAATACAGATATATCGGTTCAGATATTCTGGTCACTCTGCTGTCAAAAGCAAATTGGAATGTCTAGCTTTGGCCGCGGGTCCTTCACCAAGGTGGATTAAAAATATCAGGTGGTGGATTAGGGCCTTTGGGGGGTCGCCATAGTTGAGGGACTTTACGTCATTTTAGAACCGTTGACCATTGGTTTCCGCACACAAAGCTTAGCAAATATAACAGATTTCTTTTTTATTATGTGCATTTTAGTGTGTCTATTGATTTTATCGAAAAAACGTAATATATTAACAAAAGATTTGATGATTTGTTTATGCACGAAATTTAAAATCATGCTAGCATGAGTTCTAATCTCAAGTAAATTGTCCATGCGGCTCGTAGATAATGAGGAATTAAGGTAAAAATTGAAAAAAAATAATGATTTCTTAATTTTTATCATCAAAAATGTCGAAAACACAAAGAATTCTAGAATAAATTCACAGAATAACACAAAATAACACACTTTAATGTATGTTTCAATGTTAAATAAGAACTCTTCTTCTTCTTTGGCTCAACAACCGATGTCGGCCAAGGCCTGCCTCTACCCACTTGTGGGCTTGGCTTTCAGCGACTAATTGATTCCCCACATAGCAGGATAGTCAGTCCTACGTATGGCGGCGCGGTCTATTTGGGGCTTGAACTCATGACGGGCATGTTGTTAAGTCGTACGAGTTGACGACTGTACTACGAGACCTGAGAAATAAGAACTCCCAAAGTTCAAAATATATTTTTAAAGAATGTTTATTCGAAAAAATGGGGTAGATACATTATATGAACAAATTTAATTAATGTAAACAAAGTTTGAATCCTGGGGACCTTACGTCAAGTGACGAATTGTCAAAATGCACTAGAGTCCACCACCTGATATTTTTAAATCCACCTTGGTACACCTCCATATGATTATATGGGTTTGTTCGAGTCGGTTGTCGTGTTCGAGTGGTGCCAGAGCGCAGCCTAAGGCGGCGCTCTGGGACCAATCGAACGAGACAAACAAACACGACTCTGTTCGATAGGTGCTCTGTCAGCTGTTCGATGTCTTATAGACCTGTCATGATGCACTGCAATACGCCTTTCTTTTCGTCTCGAAAATGAAGCATTTTCATAGTTTAAATGAATATCCACCTACAGGGGGAAGATTCAACTCATAATTTACTAGTTATTCACATCTATAATAACATAGAAATCATTCAAATTTAATATTGAAAAATGTAAACAAACGTCCATGCCAAAACACATACAGTGCATACACATGGATTATGTACACACAATAGTTTAATACGTTTCAATCCTTTATATTTGATGTTATAATTGATTTCTAAAGTTTATCAATAATTATTGATAGCTATTTTAAATATTTTGCACGCAATTTTAAGAAGAAAAAGAGACAAACTACGTAAACAAACTTAAAAATGTCCCAAATTGAATTCTATCTACTGTAGCTGTGAAGCGTTTGACAGCCAAGGTACTCACAGCACAGGTGGGTATCGAACATCACAGACAGAATCAACTGACATGTTCGACTCGACGTTTTTCTTGTTTGTTTGTTTGTGTCTGACAGTGCACCTCCATATGATTATATGGGTTTGTTCAAGGACCGTAAAGATATCAGGTCAAGTTATAAGCCCGTTTTGACAGCTAGGTGGAAGAAGAATCGACGAAGAAAACTGACAGTTAGTTTTCCGCTTTTGGCGAACGCTTCAAGTTCTCGAAGGAAAATTTCCATTTTAAATCACGGACTGTGTTCTAATAAACTAAAATATTCACCCAAATTGATCTCCACCAAATATTGACCATGCAAAACGTAAACAATCCATCAATACATATACAAGCGGAAAACCATCTGTCAAAATCGGAGCCCAGGGGGGCGATCGCCAAAAGCGCTATAACTACACCTCATTATACATTCCACCTTGGGTTTGTTCGTGTCGGATGTCGTGTTCGATTGCTGCTAGAGCGCCGCCTAACGCGCATGATCGGTTTGAGGGAACGGTCAGAACTTCGCCGCATGCGATTTTGCCGCAAGCTTTTGTATGTGGGCAAAGTGACCAGAAATACCAATGTCTAGGGAAAGTGTAGAGTTTGAAGGA